>NC_046966.1:20005244-20252744 GCF_009769545.1 Cyclopterus lumpus
ATACTAAATGACAGTTTAAAAAAAAAAAAAACAGTTAACCTAAGCCGTCAGGTTAGTTTTAAAATCATGGCCTGATTAGTTCTATTCTGATTTGTGCCTTTTAATTATTTTAAATTCATGCACCAATAGCTGTTATAAGGTTTCTTCAGGTTTTCATGTGTTCATTATTATATAATACTAATAAAAACAAGAAATGCGCGGTGCACTAATGAATGGTGAGTTATGGTATCGACATGAAGTCAGTTCAGCCACAGAGCAAGAAAATGGAAAATATAGTGCGTGGGGGGGGGGGGGGGGGGGTCAATGAATTATTAATGATTTGCTCTGCCCACTATATGGTCTATGTGTCATGCTGATGACCTGCCTCAACATTTCCTTTTTTTAATGCTGCAACATGCTCCCTAAAACACCAGAGTACAGTTTTCTACTCTTTCCTTATTTCTATAATATTAGACGTTAACCTTCTCCCCACATTATCTATATCCAGCTATAAGGTCACAGTAGTTTTTCAGATACACAAGTGTATTTCAGAGCCATCGAGGAACCGAAGCAATGACCTTTGCCGTGCTAAACGCCTTTCATTTAATTGTAGTCAATCATTACAATCAAAGTGACTGTGCTCACCCAAACATCGCCTCCACTCCCAGAACCTTTGTCACAAATGAGACTCAAGGCACCTTTTCTTTGGAGCAATAATGCACGAACGGGCAGGAGGACAGATTTTGATGCAGTAATTAAATTTAGCGCCGTTACATTTTAATGCCAGCACTTCCGGATGCATCGAGAAATCCATGCATTTGAAGATGTGCCCAACTTTCAGGGGCAGAGGATGTTGTCTGAAAGGCAGATTTAAATCCCAGATTTGTATGCAACCCATCATAGTACAACAGTGGTCCACATCTGTCTTCTCTGTAGCAGCAATGAGACCAAAGATGCTGCAAGTGAGTGGGTGAGGTAGAGAAAAAAAACATAACACCAGCCTCTCTATTTTGAAATTACACAGACAGCCAGCCAACCCGATACGTGGTCCGGGTAATGAGCCAGGTGAATGCTCACCAATAGCTGTGGTCAAAGCCTGTGAACTGTGGCCTCCTATAAATGGATGTAAATGGGAGTTTAGTGGTGTGCAATCAAAGGTAGCAGGGAGGAGAGGATACATAATTCATGTGGTCTCTCCCTCTCATTTTTTGTTACACTCTACTGACATTCTCCTGTGATGTGCACACACACACACACACACACACACACACACACACAAACTAGAAGACAACGTGTCATTGTATTGGGTCGAGTTTGGTTATGGGTATTTCACATGTCTTTTGGGTGCTACAATGATCTGTGAGTGTCTTGCATATGGAAGAATAAAAAAAAAAACAGAGAATATGGCGAACAGCATGTGTTGCATTAGGCAACAAGCTATCAGTCAGTAATACAAAAAAACTGAAAGGGAGGCTTAAAATGTCCCAAATGATAAAGGGAAGGCTTGTTCATTTTAAGAACATCTGGGCATTTTTTGAAAAGGCAAAGTGTTAATGTGAAGGAACAGCTGAAGCAGATGGTTTATTATGAGAAGCTATTGTGACACAAGCTGGTGTAATAGGCACTAAACATGCGACCAAAGAGACTTACTGGTAATTATCTGTGTTTTGGGCCATCACCACCATACAATATATATCTTTTTTAGCCATACCAGGGGCAACGCTCTGTAGATGGAAGTCCATCTGTCGGTTGGTCGACAAGTCGATCCACCACTTTGGTCCAGAATTAAAGCAACAAGTATTAGATGAGGTGGCACAACATATGGTGGCATTGTCCTCAGATAATGTCCCTAGATAATGTCCCCATGGCGTTCGGGATGCCAGGATGCTTCCTCGAGTGCCACCATAGGTTGTCATTCCCATACCATGAAAGTTTGTTGACACATGCATGCCATTTTAAAGATGAATTGTAACTTTGATGATCCCTTAACTTTTCATCTGGCACCATCATCAGGTCTAAATTGTATTTCCCCAGTTCTTTGGTTTATGAACAAATGAATGCAAAACTAATAACATTATCATCATTCTCAGGTGATATACTTTTTGTTTGGTGCTTTAAGCAAACACATGCTAACATGCTCAACTACGATGGGGAACATACTGCCGTCAATTTTACATTTTTAACCATGAAACTTCCTTCATTGATTACTTACAGTTAATAAATAATTTGTACAATTTCGCTGAACATTGGATAAAGTTAGTTTTAGTCTCTTTGTATCATTACATAACAAATAAAAAGGAACATCATGTTACATGAGTCAGGCTATGAATAATATATGAAGGAAACTGACCTTTTCAGAGACTTCAGATTGTCACCAATGTTGACACAAAGGGACTTAAAGAGAACGTGGGTGTCTTAACTGAGTGTGCTCTCAGGTTTAATAATGAATGTATACAAAAAGCATACTAAATTAGCTTTTTACCATCTCAAACATATAGCCAGAATAAGAACTATTGTGTAAAAAAAAAAAAAAAAAAAGATAATTGAGAAAAAGATTATTCCTCCTTTTACCTTCATTCACTCCTGCAAAGGACTTTTCAAAAACCTACTTAAAAGGATCCTCAATCTGCTTCAGCTTGTACAAAATGCAGCTCTTAGAGTTCTTACGAAAAACCAAATATACTTAAGTCCTTACACTGGCTTCTTGTTTATAAATCACTAAAGGGAGCAGGACCAAAACACCTGCCCGATACGTTTCATCAGTCCACACACCTGCGTGACCTCTCAGATCACTGGAGGGAAATCTACCAGTAACCGACTGTCAGAACTAAACATGGAGGAGCAGCTTGAGGCTGTTGTGCTGCTCAGCTCAAGAACCTCCACAACCTCCTGATTGAATCAAAGAAACACCAACTGTAGACTTAAAACACAACGGTTCTCAGATGCCTTTATGTTTACTGAATTGCTGGTGTGTGTATATATTCCGCTCTTGAAAATCAAGTACATTCACTTGTATTTTCACAATAAGGTAGATATTGAACCAAATGTTTCTGTGCTTTTGTGTGACTTCTGAGGTAACAGATGAGCTCATTAATCGTATGTAAGTTCTCTTACATAGCCATTAATTTAACCACATTTTTGGGACGGGTACCCCAACGAACAACTGTCACACATGCATTTCAACATTGTTAGCCGGTCAAAGTGTTTAAGGTGGACAGCATGTGAGAAGAAGTATCGCCAAAGGCATTGTGGCAAATTGTATCGTAAAATTATACACTTTTCTAAAATGACATTTCATGTTCAAATGAAATGTTTTGTAGATAGAGCTATAACAAGAGGAAGAGGACGGTTGTAGAGCAATATCAAATTTACAGGGAAAAGATTTAGTAAAAAATAAAAAAAAGAATTGTCAACAGGAAGGTCAGAAGGAAAGTCATTCATTCACTGTGGAGATGCCGGGAGGGGGAAGAGCTGCGACTATAAGGAGAGATAACCAGGCAGGAGGGCAGCCGAGGGGCCTCTGAAAGCAGAACGCAGAGCACAGTGAGGTGGTGGGGAATCTGATGGGATCGGCCTCTGGGAGGATATAGTGATGAAGGACAATTAGTAAAGGTTGTGAACGAGGTGCAGCGTTCTGAATGAGTTGCAGGTGTTTAAGGGGACCTTTTTGGGAGGATGTCGAAGAAAAAACTGCAGTAATTCAGGAAGAAATTATGGGGGAGAAAAAACAAGCTGAGCACAGAGAGGAAGAGGAAGAGACGATGAAGGATGTTGTACAGAGGCTTGGGCACAATAAGCTTGATCAACATTGTATTTAATGTTCAAAGAATATGAAGTTAAATGTCAACCGTTACATTAAATAACAGCTACACAACTTTCCTCTTAGAAGTGATGCGAAGATTGTCGGAGTTTCTCTTAAGTGAAATCAAGGCAAAGATGATGAAGTAATGACCTTAAAACCTCAGACAGCATTCATAAACTCTCTGTTTGAGCCAGATATGCTTTTAACAACCTGAACCTATAAAAGCTATGGAGCAGCCTCTTCACGTACAACCTCATCTCAGGCTGATGCCGAGTGGAGCCTTGACAATTACGTGAGATCATATGTCCTCTATGCACCATTAAGGAAATTGATTGTGCTCCTTTTTTTTTTTTTTATGAGGAACGGGCTTCTGGTAGCAGATTTATCGCTAAGGCGTGGGATTCATCGCTCATTCAGGAGATAATTATTGTCTGTATCCTTTTTTTTAATATTGCACGGTGAAATAATACAAACAGCAGAAGAAGAAAAAAAGGACGCAGCAGAGGTGACAAAGTGACAAAACAGAGGTTAATGTCAAATTATTTGAAAAAAAAAAGTCATTTAAAAAGGTTGTGCTAGTTATGCTAGTTTCTGGGAGGCTGTAACCTTACCCTCACCGTTTCCTGTCTGGCTGCGAGTACATTTCACCTGGTGGGCTCCAATCTGACTGCAGCCTCAGGATTTTTAAAAAGGTGTACATTGTTTCACAGGTGCAGGAGGAGATGCCAATCACACAGGCCTGAGAGCAGCTCTAATTAGGCCCACTAAGTGAAAACACCTGGGAGGGTGGACAAGGGGTCACGAATTGGATGAGGTCTTTGCGATAGCAAACGAGACCTTTTCCTTAATATTCCTCCGGAGCTCGACATTGTCAATGAAATATTTAGCTACCCACATTTTCTTTTGGGGCATTTGTGACAGGAAGCACACATTAATACCCGTGGATACGACTAAGAACTAAGCAACAAGTCGACGGTGCTTATACGCGTTGACAGTTTGTCAGCTGAATGAGACCGGGCACAGGAGAAGCAATCCATCAACAAATCGTTTTTCTGTAATTATGTGATTTTTCCCTTCCTCAAAGATTGCTTGAAGTGTGAAATAACACAGCAGCTTATTACAGTTGTCCAAAGCTTGAGTAGGATATTAACCCAACTTTAAGTCGGTGTCTTTGATGATTAGCTGCATTGCTCAGAGTTCCTGATTTGGCTATCATGATAAAAGGCGATTTTTTTCAAACTTCACCTTTACTTCATTGATTTAGATATAACATATTTATTTAAGACCAGATGCATGCTTAACTAATGCCATTCCCCATTAGCGTCAGCTTTAATTTGTTTCTAGTGGTAATTTTCCAAGTTTGCACGTTTAACATGCTAAATTAAGATGATGAACATGACTATACCTGCAAAACATCAGCGCGTTATGAAGCATATGTTAATATTAAAGCATGTCAGTGCGTTAGTTCAGCCTTGCATGGCTGCAAGTATTGCCTACAACCTTCTTTTTTTTGTGATAGTTAACTGGCAAAGTGATAATTAACTGGAGTGTCCAGGTTCTGAGAGAATAGTTTGTATGACCCCCCGCTGAAGAGCTTTCAATGAGTGTGAATTTAAAAGTAAGATACTGAAGTCAGAATGCACCAATGAGGTAGGAACGGAAAAATACTGAAACCCTGTCCTCTCTGTAGGAGTTCATTATCAGATCCTTTGGACGGAGACATCAGAGGAAACCAGTGCCCTCCTATAGTTTGTGTAGAGCTTCATCAAACGGCATGTGAAGACATCGGCAACGCAATGCAGAGAAATTCATCTTTTTTGACGGATGTGCGGATTATGCACCAGTATTCTTAATGAGAGGCCTTGAGCGGCATTATGCTGATTGTACAATGTCAATGTACAGTTAGCGATTCACTAATGGAATATGATTTGCACTCGTGCAAAAAGAAACGATATATGATAATAACGGCTTTTACTTCGCTGTGCATTGAGATAAAGAACATCATTTCACGCTTGTATGCTGATCTTGGCGTTTTAAAGAACTAGACGTTATCTCTCTCCCTCCACTAATCCGCATGTAATTGATCGCCATCGTGTGCAAGGTAATCATTATTTCTCCTTTTAAGTTAGAAAAAAATAAGAAAATCCCCTTTTCTTATTTCTAAACTTGATATAACCCTACTTTTGCTCACCGACCGTACATCTCCTTACGCCTCAGGTGATCACAGAGGCTTAGAAGAAGGTCATCTTTAAGTTTGAATCATCGTGTAGGATCTGTTCTAACCCTCATCAGTGTGGACTAACATGCATTTCAATTAGGAGAGACTTGCTCAGAATTTAACAATTTATTACAATTGCATAATATTTGAATAGTGCAAAGTCTTTGGCGATTGGACTCCATCCTGATAAGGCAGAATCCCCCCAGGAGTCCAGGCACTGGTGGTGGTGGTGAAGAAGCCTGACTGATGCTGATTGGTGCTGATTGGAGGTGACTGGGATGGAGGGAGGGAGGAGGGAGGGGGGGGGGGGGGGGGGTCGCAACTCTTTTGAGCTGAAATGACAACTGACATGCAGCAGAGAAGAGAACCTATTTAAAAGTTTGACAGCAACAATGTGATTGGTTTATTAAGATAACTGCGCAGTATCTGGTTGGTTAATTTAAAGTGACCCCCCCCCCCCCCCCCCCCCATGAGCTGATGGAGTAATCGCAGGGAGAATCAGAGACTGAGATTATGAATGAAAAGGAATGGAGAGAGTGTCTTTCTGAAAGAACTTCCGCCTACAATCCATATTGTTGATATTTGTTCAGAGCATCTAATAATGAAGAAGTTGGGTTTATATTTACTTTTGAAAAAGCCCTGTGCATCACACAGCCAAGGCTGTGGTATTCGATGAGGTGGTAGTGAGAACTGGTGGGATTAGTTTCTTACAGAGTTAGATGATGTTCATCCATTGTTTTTTTGTCAAAATGCTAATATATATAATTTTGAATGCAATGACCAACATATGCACAACAGATGGCAATTTATTTTTGGGGAAAAAAGGTGGTTCCTTAAAAAAAGCTTATATAAAACCTCCTCACTACTGGAAGGAAACGTCAATCCTCTCAGAGATAATTTCTGGAAGCTTTACTTTGCAGCTGTAAGGTTTATTTGAAATGAAATACAAATCCAGAAGAGATTCTCCACTACACACCTGGGGGATTTGTCTTCACCAATACTAACACTACCTAGTTTTATGGAATGTATTGTGCCTGTGTGAGTCCCAAAATGAGCTTTGAATATCAACCTAATGAACAAATATCTGAAAGCCTGGATTAGTTGGGTTATTCTGCTATCTTCTGAACCAATGCTGACCATACACCTTCTAATTTTAATAACATTAATATTCACATTGTTGCAACGTGCATTTCACTTGAGGAAAGGCTCCTTTATTGCCTGTATTCCAGTATCCCTAGAGGTCATCAAAGAGCAGAAGAGGTGCAGACAACGCTAATTATTATAGTAACATGTTAAAGACTGAATTCAGTAAATAACATCAACAGTTACTTTATTGCAGTACACGTTATAGTGCTCATAGCAAAAAAAACATTTTCTTTTCACCATAGAAATCAGGTCGAGGGTGTTTTGTCAGGTTTCAAATCTATTTCTTCATAACCATGATTCAATACACGAGTGTGAATATGATTTGACAGATGTTTACTTTACAAACAGCAAAAAAAAGGGATTAAAAGAAGATGTATCTCTATTGTAGGAGTTCAATTATGGAACAATGCTAACATAAATGTAAGAATGGTCAATGGTTACTCAAATGGCCACTTGAGGCAAGGCTCCAAAAGCAAGTCCATCACTTTAGACCCCCAAATTAAAATGACTAACACACCTCTTTGCCCCTTTTTGGATAAGCCATTAGTCCGGCTGTGTCGTCACTGCCAAGATGGGGACAGCCGGTGCCACTCTTTACAGCTCCTTAGAAATGTCCATATTTCATACAGTCAATGGTCATGTGCCATGTGACACGTCACTACTCAAGTTCACGGGTCAGGGTTTAATATTCACCTGTCACTGCTGCGGCATTTACTCGGTCCCTAATGGGAGTCGATAAAGGTGATTGCAGCTTAAAAGTGCGCGTGAAAGGTTTGTATCGGTCAGGATTTGCAGACCAAAAAGTTTCAGTAAGTCAGTGGTCCCCCAGGTGGCATGAATCCAGATCACTCGTTAACTTGAGCACGCTGCAGACATTATAGATGGAGGACATAAAGGGTTGTTCCTCTGGCCAACGACCCCAGTGTCACTTGCAGGAGAAAAATAACCAAAAGAAATTCTGTTTGCATCGGAATAAGGAACAGAAAAACCAGACGCTGGATGATAAAAGACGGCTGCTCTGATCCCTGCGGTTCCTGCTGGTTTGAGCTGATAAGACAGAGGGTAGAGATAGAACCACATGAGCACATGCATCCATCACAACATCTCAACAGTGCACGCTTGGTAGTTGCAGTTTGATGGAGCGCTGTACTATATCATTGCACTTATTGATAAATGTGGTGCAGAAATTGAGTGTTGCATATTTAAAAAAAAGAAAATCACTGCAGATACATGTGTAGCCTTAATTAGCTTACGTTTGACACAACATGGTAGTGCAGAATTGATTAATCAATCGACAAAGAATTCATCGACAACAATTTTCTTCATTTATTAGTCATTAAATACAGTAATCTTTCTTTCACGCTTTTATCAATAGGTTGATTTATTGTTTTAGGAATACCTTTGGACCTTTGGTCGATGAGCTTATAGAACAAATAATGACCAATGGCTCGATAACTGGAATAATTGTTACGTGTCTTAAACTTGGACCATTCCCTGTAATATGCAACACCCAAATTAGGTTATTTCTGTGATTAACTGTTCACACATAATAATAATAATAATGTGAAAAATGGGATGTGGAAATCTAAAACTATTCAGATGATTAGTTTCAATGTTGTATGTAGCCCTTACATAACACAGGCCCAGACAGAAAAGTACACAGTGATGAGAAGTCCTGAGAGGAAACAAGGAGGCACTGTGGAAGTCATTTTGACATTCATCCGTACTGGCAGGTTGGGTGATTATATTACAGTCAGAGTCAATATTTCACCAAATGTTCTCCCAATATCACAGACGATAGGTCAAATAATCGCAGCAGTCCAGTAACGCCTGCATGTGTGTGTGTGTGTGTGTGTGTGTGTGTGTGTTAGTCTACATTTACATTTTAAATTCAAAAGGTGTTTTACCTCACTTACAACATTAGAGAAAAAAAGAGCCTTGAAAAAAAGAAAACATTGCACATTTTTTTCACATTTCCTGCAGCAAATTATCTCTAAAAGACTTTTTAAACTATTGAACACAATAGTGTTGACAACCACTGTATTTCCCTGACAATTAATTATGTTATTGAGTGCCATAAATAACATCCGTTTTCCGTTGAGTTTAAAATCACGATCTTCTCCTGGAACGACGATGACGGGATCGATCAATACATCAGTTGATCCTCTGCAGCTAATCAATAACTTATTATTGAAGTCGCTTTTTATATGATAAAAAAACTGAATTATTTGGATGAAATAAGACCTGAAGATTTGACCTGTGCTTTCAGAAGCCCATGTGATGTGTAAACGTGTTAATAAGCATGTTTATTAAAACTTCTATATAATAAAAGAGATCTACTCTCTTAACTACCATGAAGGACCTCCAGTTGTTACCTGTCGGTGCTAAGACATCCCACTTTGACATCAGCCGGAGCCGTCCAATCAGCGGAGTCCATCTTCACCTGTCTGATATTACGTTGTTTTTGCATTTGAACACACAAGGTGCGTATGTTGAGGTCCAATCTGGAGGTATTTGTTAGCTTATCAAAGCTCTTATGACTACATCCCAAATTCCCCATGTGGTACAAAAATACATAACCCTAAAAATGACAAAGAAGTTGTCAATTTAACAATTATTGCATTCTCAACAATTTATTTTTCCACGTATGCTTTCAGGGTGAATGGAGAACCAGAAAACGGATGTTGCGACAAGTGTTTTCGCAGAAATGCATGTGTTATTATATAGTAGCAAGCATACACCTGGACGAATGAGGATTGTATTCATACTGTTGTGTGAGAGTTTGTAAATGGAAGTTTTCATATAGTTTTTATGTTAATGTTTAATGTTATTTAGGCTCCATTTACCACAACAATAAGCAGTAGATAGCTGGTAGAGCCGCAGAGTAAGCTCCTGATTTTCTTTGGGATAAGCATCATCTCGGATGATGCAGGCATTTGGCATTTGGCATTTGGCCAATTTGAGTTGCCCCACTGTCGTGGAGAATAGGCAATCCCCACACCCAGTGTCTCACACACTAAGGCTTCAAGAAAAGGTCAGACTGCATTGGCTTGAGCTCCCCTGGCCCAGGACTGAGCACTCATGCTGATTGGTGGATATCTCGATCACCCGTACACTGCGAGTCTCCAGCAGCTCTAAGATCAGCCACCCTGCTTTAACTTGCCACCTCTGTTTTGAAAGACATTGTACAGTAGCAACTGTGACTATTTGTGCATGCACCTTCAGCCAGTCCAAGACAGAGATGATATATGTTTTTGTGTTTCCTCTATTTTCCTTAATCCTAAACAAGAGAGAGTTAAAAGATGATTCCATCAAACAGCACCATACTGTGAACGCTCAGACACATTTAATTGTCATTTGCTGACAGAAATATCTCAATGGAACCGCCCAAGACTTGCAATATGCAAGTATAGGAACCTTTTAGAAATGATAGGAAATGATCGTGTTGAAATCTTGCTTAATCGTTACAGTCCACTCTTCCCTCCTCCTCTTGAGCGTATTGACAGCCACCATATGATACACTGACACTATCTTTTTTCACTTGGCAGAGACTGTCAACGGAGTCCCTCCTGAAATACCAATTATAAGTACAAGTTGACAATAGTAGAGCCTGCCTGGTTGCATCTGGTCACCTTGTCTCTCTCTCTCTCTCTCTCTCCCTCGTGGATTGGTTGCACTAATAACCATCATGTGATACTCTTGACAACTTTGTAAATGTTGTTTCACTTTTTTTGGGTTAGGGTTAGGGGGGGGTGAGGTTTGGCACAATTTCAATCTCTGCTTGCAAAACGACATCCAGGCTTCTCTCTTTGTTTCAACCACAAAAATAAGTCCCAACACACTCAAGTTACCCGATGACACTTGTGTCGAAATGTTCAAATCACAGAGACGTTGACAAGAACTGAACTCCTAAATCAAACATCCAAAAAGGCACTGTGGAAACTTTATTAAACTTGGCAAAACTGGGTATTTTTATTATATTATTTACCATGAATGGTACTTCCTAGAGACTGTAGTGACTTTCCAGCACAGTACGGTACAGACGTACTTTTGCCAATCAGTTTTCATCCAAAAGTCTTTTGTCTTGTGAAAAGAAAAACATAATGTTTACCCAAACGGCGATAAACACACGTCGTTCTTTGTGAAAACTGTCTGCATACATTCAGACCATTTTAATCTGATGCTATATAGCACACGGGCTGGGGAGTCAAAGAAAGTCACTGCACTTTTAGCAAACATCAATAATTTCATTAATTGCTCCCTACGGTGTCAAGAGCAAAATGTCTGATTAACCCATTGTGGAAATGAATAAATCACAAAAAAATGTTATCAATCAGAAGGTGGCCTTAATAAATGTAAATGTTTTGACTTGCAATGCGTTTGGCGAGTTCATAAGAGAAGGAGGAGAATCTCTTTGTGAGTGTGCAGTGCTTCATCCGACCGCCACTGTCGGGGAGGGAGAAGGTGGATTGAGCCAAACACAGATTGATGGTTTTCTAGGCAGCGCATCCTCATAATAATAATAATAACAATAATAATAACAGTCTTTATAGATGCTGTACATTTAGAACAATACAGAAATGAGTTGCCACACAAATCCAAGGGGAGAACGGTGTACATTACACGAGCATCTGCGACACCAATTTCAAAATTATATTTTACAGCTAACTGTGAAGAATATGCTCAAGCTACTATATGTTGTGGGTATTTCCTTTGATTAAAAGTGTACGGATCCTGGTTATTTCTCTGATGCCAGAACTTTTCAAGTCTAATTTTAAACCAGTGCAGCAGGTGCACTGTATGTATGATGGCAACAATAATATAATATAATGCAATCCAACACAATGACCCAAACAGACGGGCATCACAGGTCCCCCATGGGGGTTGAATCAACATCGAACAGAGTCAGTCCTCTGTTTGGCTTTTAATTATCACAGCACTATTACTGACGGTATTGAAATTGTGTTGAATTAAATTGACCGGTTGGTTATTATTCCCTAAAGGTATTAAATGCAAAGTCATTAAAAGTTAGAATAACAATGTTATGAAATAAATATAAAAGGAAATTATGCGTCTGTTAGGCCTTAGAAATAAAGTAACTTCACCATTGCACATTACGCTTTGTGTTTTCACTATGCAACATTTAAAGTGAGCAACATTACAAATGTGCTTAAAACAGAGTCAAGTGCCTTTAAGTCTTCCACGCAGGGTGCAACAAGCAACACACACACACACACACATTCTTTTGCAAATCGTATTTTCAGTATCAATGCACATCACGAATGCCACCGATGTTTTGAACATTGCATTGGCCTTTTCTGGTTGTGTTGCCTTTGTCTAGAGACCTGTCGTTAGATATTTTCTCTTGATTCTTGATATAAAAAAAACACACCCTTTGATCTCAAAAGGGCCTTTGAAAGAGTGAGAGTGCAGGGAAATACATGGTTGCCCTTGGTGTGACTCCATATAATCAGCAAATACACATGAAGTAAAACATCTCAAATGGTTCCGTCAGTTCTAACATTAAATCGGCGTAATTTGTTGTGATAAAAATGTGTTTGAACATCATTTACACTTTTGTAAATGGAAAATGTCTCCTTTGCGCCACTATGAATCAGCTCCGCACGGGGGTTTGAGGCTTTATTTACTACCCAGCAGTGGTGCTGTATACAGAGCTGCAGTACTGTGTTCTCCAAGCTGTTTTGTTTCACACACAGCTCTGGTGTGATTTTGGTGCTGCTAACAACCACATTTATTGTACAATTTCTGTGAAACAATGAATGTCTTTTCGAAGAAGTTGGCTGTGGGACAACAGCAGAGATTAACGGAGACGGAGATGATGTGGAGAGTTCAACCAAAAGACAATTTATTAATTTTCATTGCAGCACTTTTAGGCAGGTGAGGATGACTTAATGGTTAACGGCCTTCTTTTAGTACGACCTGTTGTTGTTGTCTCATCGGCCTTTGAACCACTTCTGGCAACGCCGTTGACGACTTGCGGGAGGGTTGACAGGATCAGATGCAACGTTTGTCATGAGAGGCCACCTCTAATCTCTCTCTACCTTCCAAACAAAGGCTCACATCATTCCTGCTTGCGACACAATGAAACTGCTGGTCTGCACATTTCTGTGTACATTTCATCATTTCTTTCATGTTGTAAAGTCACAGGAGGATATCTTTTCCACTTAAATGTAGTATTATCCTCACAGCCCTCTTCTGTCTTATTTGTTGCATGCTAATATATACATATATATATATTATAAAAACAAATACAAATGTAAAAGATTCATGAATACGTTATCAAATATAGAATCGAATACATAAAATATACTGTAATACCTATTTGAAGAAAATTTTTTATTTTCAACTCTTTGCCGAGTAGCTCAGTCAACAACAGTTTAACTATTTGTGCTTCACTTCCCTACAGAGCATCTCCGGCATTTAGTGACGGTTGCCAGGCAACCTCACTGTGACAACAAGACTCCAGGAAGTTACCACACTGTTGCCAAGAAGAAGTACAGCACATAACTCCACTAACACCATACATGGCTGTTTTTACATTGCTGTTAGTTTGTACAATTTAATTAAAATGAAATCCAAATTGTATTGGTTGTTATTATGGTTTTATTTGTAGTTTACTTGTTCTTTGTTTAGTTTGTTTTTTACTTTGGATTTGAATTACCTATTTGTACCTTGGACGTAACGAATGGGGATAAATAAGGTAAATAAATAGCTTGTTCAACCTGGTTGAAGTCTTAATTCAAAGCTGTTATTCTCCATTTTTATTAAGTAGATTTGATTTCAAGACAATCACTTACAGGCTGGTGTGGCGTTTATCCACGTACCAGAAGGTATATTTAGAATATTCGGAATACACTGTGTAGAAGAAAACTTTGCTTTCAACAAGTTTTTTCAAAGTCATCATAGTTTATTTTACTCCAGTCCCATTTCCAGAGCAATCGGAGCACATTTCTTACGTCATCATATTCTCCAGATCTGGGTCAAACCAGGTTCAATAAAATCACCAAGAAAAGGAGATTTGGATCTCCAATGGTGGTCTTTACGCTCTTCAGCTTAACCACAAGTTAAACCTTCTTTTGCCACATGAAGGCAAAAAATATTCCAGGGATTTTCCAAAAAAAAAAAAGTATAAAAGCCTTTGACCTGGAATTGCCACCTTATCACAGTGCAGACGGTTTCTGTGCCCCCCGTGACCCTGAGAGCTGTAGTGTGAGGAGCATTAAGCTCTTGGTCCACAGGGAGCGGTTTATTGGCTGTTATGTGAGGAGGGCTGAAGATGAAGCGAGGTACTCATACTAAGGAGAGATGGGGGTGGGGGGGGAGTAAGGCTAGGATAAGAGAGTTCGCAGGCAGGTGTCTGGGCCATCAACAGAGATCAACCGAGGCCAATTTCTGGGCTCACGAGAGGCAATTAAAGGTGTTATCCAATTCTTGGCATGAATTTGACCACTGGAGCGTTTGTGCTTGTTGTCTTCAAACAGCCAATGCAGGCACATAGACAACATTAGCTGTAACTACCTTGCAGCAGGCACTGGCTGTATATGCGAAGTCTGACGGTGTTTTTTTGTTGTTGTTTTTTTTGCTAATTATTTTTGAATAATTTTCAGCCCAAAACGAGAAAGAGGGATATGTAGCAATGGTCCTCAGGCAGACGTAAACTGGAGATGTTGCTGTGCACAGTTGGAGTCTTAACCCCTTAAGCCACGGGAGCTGCTCGTGTGTATTCTGGTGATAGCTAAGGCTTACATTAATTTCAGAACTTATCAGGTACTGGGTAGTTTTTTCTTTCCTGCAGCTGCCTCTCCTTATTGTTGTCTCTGCACAATCATGAAGTTAGTCCTACAGATTATGGAAAAACTTTTTTTCACCTCACTTGAAAGAACTGTGCTCCAGAATTAAACTAGAGATTTATAGCCTGTGCGGATGCTTCTCGAACGTGTGTCTTTTTGTATCCATCAATGTCTCGCTATTGAATTTGGTCACACAGCCTGTAGCCATTTTCTTTTCCTTTGGTCTTAAAAGACGTATAGAACGGAGGGCAAGACCCATTGGACGACGATCAAGGTGAGCGCCTTTATATACTGGACTATAATTATGGAAAAATGCTAAAGCAATTATACTATCTTGCCAGGAGAATACCTCCCCTGAATAATACATTTATACAACACCTTTCCTTTTCATAAAAATGTAATTGGTCACATTCATACTTTATATTCCATTGTCCACTTAAAGCAGTATGGACTACCTATCAATTTTCATTTTTCAGGATTGTGTATAAAATCTTTTCAAAATGTAAAAAGTTGTCACTCATGAAAGAAGACTATTAAAGCCCACAGCTATTATTCAATTGTGTGAAGAGACCCACATCTTTAAGTGCATTATAATTTAAGGTTTTTATTGCATCAGTGTCGAGATACATTTAATGTAATGATGTTGCTTATAATAAAACATGTGCACTTATCACTGGACTTCATGACGCATGCAGTGATAGTCGTTGCTTTACTTTTGATTGAGCCATAATTCAAAGTATCCCTGGTTGTTTGAGAGCCACTTACAGATTAACTTAGAGAAGCCATTCATCATGAAATACCATCATTCTTTTGAGCATCGTCATGGTTTGAAGACTGTCTGACGTAAAGCCATGCAATAACAATGCAGAATATGAATTTCCTTTTGATTGTAATAGGAACTAATTGCTCAGATCTGAACTGAGGATGGGGGCCAGCTCGTCATGACTGGATGTGTTACATTGCCATTGGCTGTGCTGCAGAGCGTTGCATTCATTAATCACAGCTTCTCTTCAAATCAGCTGTTTTGGTTATTTAGGGTCATACAAAGAGCACACTTATTAATTACAGTGCAGCTGAAAAGTTGCTGTACCAGATATTTCTGCTAATGTCCTTAAATTATAAAATCCTGAACAAAATCGAAACAATTAAGAGAGACATGCATTATTATCTTATATGGTGTACAGCCTGTACTCACGTTTATGGTAGTTAGCACAAACAGCTGCACTGCATCATTTCAGCTCTATGTACTTTATATGTCAACACTTTTTTCTTCAGTTAATGACTTTTGTTTCCCTTCTCAGGAGAAAGAGACAAATATAGCAGGAGCATATATTTATTTCAAACAGCCCACAGCTAAATACACATTAAGAGCGTTACAGACTCCGCCATGATGGGAGAGGTTAATGGGACAGGGCCAGTGGGAATAGCTCACACAGTAGATGCCCATATCATTGGCAGTACATACATACACTAGCAAAAAAGATTCCTTTTTGAATCCGTGGGGTATTTTGGTGACACTTTGGTTGTCAGCCGTGTTATTAGAGCTGAATAAAAGAAGGGTAATAACAGCATGGCTCTTGCTATTCTCTTGAGAACCTCCCTGTGCCTGCAGTGTTGGAGTGTAGTCAGAAGTGAGATCACCTTGCTGCCGCTGTAATTAAATACGAAACAGTGTTCCCAATCTTTTCATGGAATACTTTTTCTGAGATCTTCTCAACAGCCTGGAGCTGTAACGACAGACAGAAATACAAGTCTTCCGCCTTCGTAATACTTGTCTAGAACATTTTATATTATGGCCAATTATCAGGAAGTGTTGCAGGATCCCAGGCACACCACACACACACACCACACACACACACACACACACACACACTATCACAACAAAGTTAGTTTTTATGTATTTTTATACCTTTTTTATTTTTTCTGTGACCTTTTTATTTTCATCAACAATCTACAATCTACATTGGCAACTGAAAGACAATTCAATATTCATATTGCTTTTGGATTCATATTCCCCAAACACCGAGTCAGATGTGCTTCAAGTCTGAGGCCTTGACACATGTCAACCTGAAGAGTTATCCAGACTCCAGCATAACTGGACTTTTTGTATTACATAACCACCAGAGATACAACTGTTAGTTGCAGTCATATTAGGTTTTCAGCCTGTTAAATGGAATAATACATGGGGAAAAAAAATCATGTAAGGTAGTGTTAGTGGTACTGGTGTGAGATTATCTCCAATGCTGCACCAGCTTGAGCCCCTCAATTCACGTCAATGACTTTCTCCTGAAAGCAACAGGGGAATAGCACATCTGGACTACTATCTTTAGTCCGAGACAGATGACTGTCTGAAAATGGATGAGTGGATAGATGGATGGGCGGATTTATAAAACACCATATTCTCTCCAAAAAAAATGGTGCTTCCCCATCATCACCAGTGGCACTTGTTCTTTCTGTCCAATTTCTTTTTTGAATTCACACATCTCATTCCATTTTCCATCAAAAGCAATACTCCCTGCCTTTTTCTTTATGTCCATTTTTCAGGGACTGTGCATAAAATTCATCATGATATTACAAAATGCCTGCAGACTACACATTCACCCAGGGAATTCCTTATCATGCCTTTCAGGAAAAATATAGGCACTAAAGCCAAAGACAAAAAAGATTCACTGCCATTCGCTGCTCTAAAAAAAGGAGATTTAAGCCTCTCCAAAGAGCAGAACAGTATAAGGCCCCCGTGACAAGTGGGGGCCAGCTTTCTACACCAAGCTTCAACATAACATGCCGCTGCACCAACTGGCCAAGGCAGATGTAGCTTTGCCTCCATGTCCCCCACAAGCGGTGGAAGACGCACCCAGCTGTATACCCCTTGAACTGAAAGAAGTTCTTGGTAAAATGGGTGGGGTTTGGTCTGCGTAGCCCTGCCACGGTCGCTACAAAGCAACAAGCTGAGCTCAGTACGCAGCTAAGAGGCTCTAAAGATGTCTTAATTGACAATGCTATTCAGTAAGGAGTGCTCCAAGGGCTCAAGGGGACCTTTCACCAAGGCTCTCAAGCACTGGTGGCAGTTCCCACCGTGGGTAGGGGCCACACATCACGGGGGCGTTGCCTCCCGATCCTCTGCAAGAACGGTTTCATTCAAGGGTGGCAAAAGACTGGTCTGTTCCCAAAAACCTTGTGGGAGGAAGAAATGGCTGCTGCATACATCAATATATCATCAACCAATCCCTGTGTTTTTGGAGTACTTGCGATTTCAATAGTGTACTCTTTTTTTTGTATCCAGATAATTAAGATCATTAAGCTCATGTAGACATGATGCAGTATTTTCTTTATTCTTACGTTGCTTTTGGTTTGTCTCAAAGAGAATCCAGCGTAGTGTCAGTAGGCCAGGCTACCATTGGCTCATGAGAGCTGGGGGTGGGATTGGGAATCGGCTGAAGGTGCAGCATGATTGGCACATTCCTGAGCAATTCATTAGCTTTAAACACTTAGTTACTGCTATTGATCCCTTTGTTATTTTGCTCATGAATAGTTGGCCGACCTTTAGTTGACCTTGCCAGGGTGCCAGCGTATAGGCAGTTGCCTAGTTTGCCTCTATGGACGTGCAACGCTTTTCATTGTCTCATTTGGCGTGTTGCCAATTTGTGTCTCAAAATGATAAGAACAGATAATGCATAACAATTCGATCGAATCAACACACATACCTTCCACCCACCTTTCAACTCAGACACCCAAATATGTGCTGTTGGCAAATAGCCCGCAGACAGTGCTGACCTATAAGGGAACAGGAAATCAGAGAGTCCAAAGTGGAGTTGAAGGTATCTGCGGCAGACATTCTGCACTGAAGTCTGCTCAAGCTTTCTTGGACCACTTGCTGTGTTCAAAGGACAAATCTAAACACACACACATGCTGTCATCTCATTATAGATCGGTCTGTGTAACTTAGCTGTCATGGCGGTGCAGGGCTGGACCCAAAAGCAAGGACACGGAGCAATACACAATTAGATTTATTACAAGGCCAGAGATGGAGGAGCTGTGGGATCCGTGATGGCGTCCTCTGCGGGCCGGTTGGGGTGGCTAGGTAGTTCTCCAGGAGGAGTTCCTGGGGAGCAGAGAGGCTGTGGCTGGGAAAGCACAAGTTTACAGAGAAGAATATACGGGGGAAAATCCAAGAGTCCATAGTCGTCGTTCCGGGGATGTGAACTGACGATCGGGCGAGGAGTTGAGGGAGAACTGAGGTAGATATGCTGTGGGGCTTGATGAGGGAACGGGTTTCATCTGTGTGGGTTGATTGGCAGCACGAGGGGGAAAGGAAGGCCACGCCCGGGCAGACACACACACACACACACACACACACACACATAGGACAAACAGGGGACCATGACATTAGCAATGCAGAGACAGTAGTAGCAGTCGCACTGCATTAAATCTGAGCCTCCTGTTGTTGAAGGGATACTGAAAACATGCTTACAGTCCAGAGACTGACACATTTTCTTTGTATTGTTCTATATTCTCTAATGTATTACTTTGTGTTTCTCTGTGTATCTCGGGGTACAATGTAATTCATCTGTCGTCCACAACTGCCTGTAAGAAAATGTGAATTTGATCCATCTGTGGAGTTGTGTAATCAAAAAGGCAGATGGTAGAATAAATAAAAAGGTGTTCAATTGGAGTACACCACACAGTTCTCCAATACTCAGTGTTGGTGGAGGTCAATTAGATTTACATTTATAAGAAACATTTACATCCTAATGTAAAAATATCCTGTCAAAGCCACAATTAAGGATATATGTACCTTTCAAACTAAAGTTTGATTCAGGGGGGAAAGTTATTATGTGAGCTTTGTAATTTTGTTTGAAAGTGAGTCCAATTGTTCTATTACTGTACTAGTAATTTTCCATGAAATGGCTATACACATCTATTGCTTCTGTCCATCCGGGGAGAGGGATCCTCCTCTGTTGCTCTCCTGAAGGGTTCTTCCCTATTTTCCTGATCCGATGTGAGGTCCTGGGACAGGGATGTCGTATGTGTACAGATTGTAAAGCCCCCTGAGGCAAATTTGTAATTTGTGATATTGGGCTATACAAAATAAACTGAATTGAAAATTATAAAAGAAAACTGAAATATTCTAATGTACGGATGAACAAAAATAGAAAGTCTGTTAAATTTTGATGTGTTAAGGTTTCTCACTTTGTCTCTAAAGCCTGGAAAAGAAGGCAAGATAGAATATTTAATTAATATTTATTCTAATTTCTCTAATGCTATATCATGTGTTTGTCAGAGATTTATCCATTTTTTTAGAAGATGTTGGTCTGAAGATTTGATTGTGAATGATGCTTTGTAAATGATTTATGGTGCATAGTTATATGGATGACACAATGATACATATGTCATTTGTTTATTAAAATGTTTACCTTCCATCTTTATCTTTGTTGTCAGTGTGACAGTAAGCAGAGTATGATATACAGTAATGTGCAGATATTAAAGCATTCAGCTGGGGCCAAATGGTACTCTAATATAAGAGAAACTTCTACAAAACCAGATTTAGGCTTTATGCTTATTGTGAGGCATTATATATATATATATATATATATATATATATATATATATATATATACTGTATATAAGCTTCTTATGACAGGAAAACATTCCAAGGAATAATATGGTATAGGAGATTATATATATTAGAAATGGAGGCAGCTTATTGGAACAAAGCCGTGTGTCAGGTCTGTCTGTGCTCCAGTGCACCCTGTATACTACTGAATGTCACTGCTCACATCTTCCAACACCATAAACATTGATGAGACTACGCTAAGAATCATTTCACAGTTGGCAGTTTCCATCACACCCTCTCTGCAATTTGCCCCCAGTCATGTACATCTCCATCCAGATAATGTGTTAATCTCCTCTACAGTGCAGACAATCTCTGGAGATCACTTGTCTATTTCATGGGTAGTTTCCCACTGAAACTAAAAGGGAAGCATAGTAACTTAATTATTCTGAACACTTCAAGTGAGATATCCTATGACTGCATACATGTAGTGGAACACACCGTCAAGCCAATGAGCAGTTTCTCGCGTTGCGTTATAGACACGTAGTGATTACGGGCAAACATCTCACAGGTGTGATTGAAGGAAAACAATCCATACAGGCAAGAAAGATGTGGTTAAAGATTATTATATCGGTCACTCAAGTCACTGGAAATCATAATTGTGGATGCGAGACAAACGTTTGCCGTTTTTTTCCTTTGTGTAGCAGGTCTCAGCGCTTGATTCTTAATTCTCTATTTTCTGGTTCTCCGATTTTTTTGAATGTTGTGACTTTTGCACATATGGAATGACAGCCGCTGTTCATTATACTGACTATCTGTAGGAAACTAAAAACTAAAAGATTTAGACCAACGGAAATTTTCCATCCACATTTTTAATGACAAATCTATATACATATACACACATTCATACATATACACACACATGTATAAATATATATATACACACATGCATACATACATATACACAAATGCATACATACATATACACACATGTATACATATATATATACACACATGCACACATACATACACATGCACACATACACACACATGCATACATACACATACATACCTAATAAACATACATATATACACATGTATATATATATATATATATACACACATACATACATATATTTAAAATCTTGACTTTAGAGTTATGAGATATAGAGAAGGGTTAAACAGAGGAATAAATGAGGGTGCAAAGCATGAGAAGTTGACTGGGTCAGTTTGTTTGCAGACTGCTGGCTCTCGGCTTGTTTTATTGTCAACTTTGGGGATTTGGGCAGGTGTGGAGCGAAAAATACAATAATACAAACTTACTGATGATACAGCATCTTTCTACAATCATTGAGAGAAAGACTGCACTTAGAAGCCAGACTCAGATTATCCGATATCCCATATCCGATTTATTTGAGTGTGGTTTGGTTACCTTTTGGAGTTTATTTCACTCTGTTCCCTCCCCATTCATGGGTACCAACAATGTAATTGCAGAGAAAAGTGACATTGTGGTATAACCCCACAAAGTCTGTCTTGCTTTCCGTTCGTCTTCCCTGGAATGTTTTTGTGGGATCACATTGTCATACCGCTGTGTTCATCCCTGGGCGCTTTAGTTTCTGAGTGACAGCTCAATGCCTCGTTCAGGTTCACAAAAGCATCCAGCTGAATACTGTGTTTACACAACTGCTTGCTTATTTTCTGACAGTGTGTTTATATTTGATGCAAAGCAAACCTACGCAAAGAGAATCTGTAATAGATATTAGAAACATAAGGTCCACTTACTCGGCTATTCCAAGTTCTTTTAACCATATCCGACGGCATTCTTCAGCCAATCAGACATGCTCAGGTGTACTCACAGGGCCCGGTGGCGTGATAACTGAAAAACAGGGGTACATTACATCCCTTGTAATCCTCAGCCGTTCTGCTGACAAACTATATAACCACAAGCAAGTTTCGAGTCAACATATGCTTGCAAACAAACACATTAACAGGTTAATGAATCAATTAAACAAGCGCACAGCTGGAAGACAATGCAGCAGCAATGTTTCTGCAGTCAAACAGCCATTCTTATTTAATAACACCTCGGGGTATACCCGCCTGTGCAAATTGGTGCCCCAGTCAGAGAAACTCCTCCCCAGTTGGTCTGGTTCACACTGCTGCTGCTGAATGTTCAATTCACCTTCTGGTGTTATTGTGGACTGAGGACCTATTGCAACCAGCTCCCACAGGGCACACCCTGGCCTTCCAAAAACGTGTACAACCCCACTCAAATCTCAGCATTCTGAGATATTTCCCTCGCATACGCCTCATCTACCACACTATCTCCCATGTGAATTCCACAAAATATAGCCCGCAATCTCCTGAACCTATGGCCACAAGCTTGCTTTCGTAAAAAACAGTAAATAAATGTAACTTACCACCAGTATAACTCCAGCTTGCTTTGTGATCAGTGGTCTTGTAAACTAAATAAGTGTGTGGACTACAAGCACAATTGTATCACCTTTTTGATCTAGTGCATGATACTGGTCAGACACCCATTTTATGTGCTGGCTGTAATGGGGGGGTGGTCAAGCCTTGAAAGGGCAGAACCCTATTGAGTTTTTGTCTTTTAAAAAAATAAATACAAATATTTTTCTGCCACAGAGGTTCAAAGTCCTTTGAGCTGAACGGAGCTACAATCACAAAACCTGGGCCAATAACTGGAAATGATGTGCAAGGGCCTTCCAGTAAATATGGCTAGTAAATATATATATATATATATATTAAATATATCCAGATTTTGGCAAAGCCACACCCTTCACACCACAAGTCCGACTTACATTTTGAAACAAATGTCCAGCTCAATGTGCCCTAGTAAAAAGTGTTACGGACAATATAAGTCAGATGGAGAAAAATGAATACAAAAAATACAACACTTTTACATTACGTTTCATTTAGCTGAGGCTTTTTATTCAAAGCGACTTACAATCATGTTACATTCATCCACCGTAGACACAGCTACACGGAGCAATACAGGGTTAAGTGTCTTGCTCAAGGACACAGCGACTAGGGTGGGGATTGAACTGCCAACCCCCTGATTGAAAGACGGACCTGCTAACCACTGACCCACAGATTTTCACCAACACCTGACTGTGTGTGTCTGCAGTCTCAATACAGTGCATGCTGTTCATCTCAGCCGTAACAGATTTTCTTATTTTGATCCTCAGCTGTTATCATAAGCCAAAGCAGTTATGCTGACAAACAATATCACCACGAGCAAGCTGCGAGTCAACATATGCTTGCACACTTGCTTGTGTGATTGCTACCAGTTGTTGTTGATCGGATCAAGCTTATCAAAAGCTTGCCCGTAGCTTATGTAGTTGAACTACGAAGGAAAAAAAAGACTTGATTCATCAAACTGCGCAAATTTGGCCGTGAAACAAATGGAGTGTGTCCAAGCATCGGCAAATGATGCTCGATATTTCAGACCCAGTCCTCTCCCGTCTTCATTCAATAAAGAGGCGCTCCTTGATCGCCACAGTCTCTGTTGCTAACCTCTATAGATAATGTTAGTCATTTTCAAATCGTCTCTCTTCATTGAAATGCTCTTTATTCGGCTGTTAACTAAGTTCCTGCTAAAGCTGCAACCTCACTGTAATTCAAATCATATTATATTGGCTTCATTAAGCTTGCTTTAGTCAGCATGCTGTAGTCATTGAACTAATAGGAGATTCATTTGGGCTCCACTGATCACAGAGTATTTTATTAAGCATGCCGGATTTGAGAGTTAGCTAGTTAGATACCTGTGGTAATAAATGTGTTGCGATATTGATAATGTAAACCAAAACACATTGTTTGCGTGGCGCCAAGTTGTGTCTTGGTTGTTAGGGGAGACCTTCGATGAGATAGTGAAGTCCACAAAGACATTATCCATTGTGGGTCCAGCACAGACAGCTGAGGTAATAAGGCCGGAGGCTGTGCCAGCGGCACCCTGCCGTCACTAGTCCATTAGTTCATTGATTGCAGATGGCATTGGATAAAAAAAAAGAAGTTTCATTTAAAAAAATTATGAAATGGGTCTCGGGTGATCATATGCCTGGAAGCCCCGTCCAAATAAAGTATATATGTGGGAAGTACTGCATGCTTCTAATTGCTGTGGGATGTGAATCATCTTCTCAACAACAGCTCAGAACTATCTGTTATGACTTCAGTCAAAATAAGAACTTATTGTTTAATGTGAATACAGTCTGTATCAATACTAGGAGAACACATAAAGCACCGCTCTGGTTCTTGCATACAAACTGACAGGTTTTTGCAGAATATCGCAGGAGAAAGGACAGCGAGAGTGTGCCGAGAAGATAAGAATTGACCTCACAGGGCAAGAGCTGACGTGAAAGAGCTCTGTCAAAGAGCCAACCATGTGGAGAAGAAGGCTGCTAGTATTTCTAGGTCACAGAGACCATGTGAGTGTGCTCCAAGCTCCTTCAACTAGGCTGAATGATTTATTACCCAGTCAAGAGTCAAGAACGGACAAAAAAAAAGAGGGGCGCAAAGAAATAAAATATGGAAGGAAATGAAGAAAATGGAACAAGAGGAGATCAAAATAAATGAATTTTATTCATATACTGTGACATCAATTTTATTTAAGATGTTCTGTGTAGAAAATAAAAGAAATGTCAATGAGCAAAACCTGTGTGTGTGTGAGAGAGAGACGACATAAAAGAAAGTGCAAGCTGGCCATTGGGCGAAATTAGAGAATATTAAGTTTAAGGTTCAAGAATTGTATTTCACACGTGATAACATGTCTCTACATTGTGCAGTGAAATATTAAAGACATTTTTTTTAAAAACATGAAACTTCACAAAACTGGAATTAAGAAGTACAATTACAAAAATAAAGCCTTTCCGTGAAAAAGTTTAAGGACCACTCATGTCGGAAGTGCTAACTACTGATTTTCAGTCTCACATTTCCGGAAGATAAATTGCATTTTTTAATATATTAATATAAGTACAATATTTCAAAAGGAGTTCAAAAACAGCATACATCAGAATAAAGGAGTTGAAGCTAAAACTCTATGTTTCGGATCCCGATGACTGGCAATCAAAGCCCACCAACGTGTGGGCGGTTCTGAAAAAATGCCCAGGAATAAATGACTTACACTCACCCTTCAAGCTAAACCTATTGAACTAGTCAGGACCGTGAAATTCTGGAGCAATCTGATGTGATGCATTTCATAAAAATTTCTGTATGATCATAAACCAATTCACATGGTAAACACAGAGTACATACACACAATATTCTTCAATAAATATGAACAAATGTAATTTGTCTTACTACAAATATAATAAAAATGCACGTTTCAGCCTTTAAAATACACTATTTGCTTCATTTTGACACACAGCGATCTTCAGAATGATTTAAATATATTTTCTTTCCACTCGATTGCTGTTAAAAATGTCCATTGATAAAAATCCTGCCAACAAAAAAGGCGTTTAAAATTCTTAAACCACCCACCAATTGTGTGAAACTTAATAATTCAGCTGTATGTGTTATTACTATAAAACAGTATAATTTGTTGAACACATTCTTTTGTGTCATTCATACTTTTATGCCTGTAAAGCTTAAACAATTTGTAGCAACCAGTGGGCTTTGTGATATGAAACACACACACGAGAAAGTGAAGTTCAAGCCATTATGCAACCTCTATAATAATACTTCCATTTTCTAGGTACTCAAATACGCTTAATGTATAATAATATAAGAGATAATGTCTTACTACTTACTGTACATTTTGACATCTATCATCACAGCTCATAGATAACCCGGTAACAATGACAACTGTGTTCAGGCCGTGTAAATTGGACCGTGTCCCATTAATAAGTTATTTGTGTTCAGATAATCATCAGTCAGCACATCACATGAATTAAACAGGGTCAGGCCCATTGATTTGAAAAATGAAAACTTCTATAAAATGTGTTTCCTAGGATATGCTTCCATGTTTAATTAATTAAACTGAAACATAAAAAAACATGCCGTCATCCCTAGTTGGATAGGTAAGATTGGATGTACTTTAATGGCACCGGGCTTGGAAAATATGATATCTTCCTTTCCAAAACCTCGATTCTGCATGTGTAATATGACCTCTGTATCTCCTTTATTGATCATATAAGCAGCCTGAACATATTATTAATCACAATGCATGGATAAATCGAAAGGATATATTGACCTATCCTGGGGAAAGTTATACAGGCCGTGAAGACTTGATACCACTGGTATTGACCTTTTTATTGGTTATTAGCAGGCAACATGGTGGCAAAGAAATGTTTCACTTAACGAGATTCAGCCACACACACTTTTAATAGTGGTCTTTTTGTAGCGGTGGTGCAGGTTCAGGCTGGCCTTCATGTTGCCTGAAGGACCCTCCCTTCTGGCCTCTGAAATGGGACACATCATTCTCTGCAGGCCTTACTGAACAGAACAAGCACCGCACTAATGAACACAGCACGTTTTCCTGGCTAGCTTCAATTCAACGTGTACAACTGAAAGATGAATTCAACATCCCAGCAACAGTTAACATCACCAGAGCCATAAATATACATAGTTGGCAATTGAATATGTCAGTGTCTTTTCCCATATCTGTTGCTAATTTATGCAATTTTCTCCTCTCATTAATTGTTGTATAATAACATTTCAGCAGTGGCAGGTAAGCAGCCATGTGACTGACCACATCATATGACCTGTAGAGTGGGAGCAGACTTTCAGAGCAATTAACCCAACGTTTATTCAAACACGCCTCTAAATGGAGAGGACCGGAGCTAAAAAGGCACAAAACCGGATGAAGCACTGGTGCCTTAATGAGTCTTATTACTAGCCATAATATTAAATGAAGTTCATGGTACCTTATCGGTAGAGTTGGTTTATACAGATGAGGGATCCAACACAGACAAACATGATGAAGATAAAAGCTTTTAGAGTCACAATAACTACTAAAATAAAAATGAATTAATAGATAAAAGTCATTAGAAAAGAAAAATGGCATTTTGTCCCCAAAGGAAGCAGAGTCCTCACAATGTGATTGTGGAAACAATCCAAACAACATGAGTAACACATGCCCACACAAACACACACACACACACACACAGGGGGAAAACACTTTCATTTTTAGAGGCTATAAAGATTAACAAACTAAGTGAAGTGCTAGGTGTAGTTAGTGTACCCTTGCTACCTTTTCAACACTGCTTGCACCTTTGTTTCTATTCTGTTTTTGGTGGTTCAGCTCAAGGCTTATCCCTTATTTAGGGATTCTTTGAGCATGGTTTCACACCGGTGTTGTTTTTCAGGTTGAATTGGTTAATTTCTCCCCTGAGTATAATTTCCATAGAGCATTTGGTCTTTGTCTAGTCGTTTGTTTATCGGGATCCGAGCTAAATACAAGGCCTTTACTGGTGGCAATGTGGTGATTTGGAGGATTTACGACTCATTGGGCTCTCTTCCATCAAGCTTTAGTACATATTACCCAGAATACAATGCGTTTAAAAAAGACCAACTGATACTATATAAAAAAGGCAGAAGATAATTTGATGTCTTCTACCTCCACGTCACAACTACTCCATTAGATCTTCCTGACCAATGGGAAGCGTAAAGTACTGAACGTTGTCTAAACCCACCTCACACACGTCTTCTCCAATCACGTCAGCCGGCACATCTTCACCACCTGCCACATTATGGATTGTGTAAACAAGCAAAGACTGGAAATAAAGCCAGTTACAACTCTTGCGCAATCATTACATTACATATCCTATGCACAGTTTTAAAAGTAAGACCCACCGCCCAACATGTTGTTTGCGTGGTAACACGGTAAATACAAATATGAAACACTGCATTCCTGTTTGTTGACCAGAAGAAGAATTTAACTGCCGGTGCCTAAAACAAACAGATCAAACATTATTTATCGAAAACTACATCACACACTCGGCGAGATTCATTTGTAATATTTTTTAATATACTTTTTTAAAAAAATATTATTTCTATACTAATTAAAATCACTGCTTTTTTTCTACTAAAGATGGATTTCCAAACTCCAGCAAATTATTTTTGTTAACCATTGGCCTGGCTTTTGTAGTACGGTTGGTCAAAGCCTGTCTATACATTGCCGAATAACCCCCAAAAACCCATGGATATTAAATTGGTTTAACAGGGATTGGTTGTCTAATGCCTGTCATTTCCTTAATTATTAAGCCCACTGTGTATTTAGGCTGGTACACATGTGATGGCCTCTTTTATGGTCTGTAATGTGTCAGTGACATGACCGCAGGTCAAACTAGTCCCATCTGAACCAACATCACTAAAGCTCCATTAATGAATTTACTCGGTGGTTATAATCATGTCCAGAGGAGACTCTCCTGCTGGTTTGCACAGCCTCAAGCCTCCGATAATTCAAGTCCGAGTAGAGATTTTGTGTTCGAGTATGTGTCTCTAAAGAGCTACAGTTAAAGAAAAAAAACAACAACTGCTGACCACCACCTTTTATAGTCCAGTCAATTCAAGAATTACCGGTGCCACTTTAATCTCGGTAACCTCAATGCAGCAGGTTTGTTTTCACCCCAGAGCCACGCTTCGACATCGTCCTGTCTCTTAACTCTGCAGATAGTCTTTTCTACCTCGTTGTTTGGTTTCTGCATTGTCAGCTAGAAAACTTTATATAGACAGGTGTGTGCCTTTCTAGATCATGTCCAATCAAGTAAACACCCTACAGGTAGAAGCATCTCAAATGGGATCAAGAGAAATGGGAGACACCAGAGCTAAACAAGGCAAGGCAAGTTTATTTGTATAGCACATTTCACCAACCAGGCAATTCAAAGTGCATAAACATAATGCAAAAGAAAACCTAATTTAAAATCAATCAAGAACATTCATTAAAACCTTTAAAACAGTAATAAAGAAATAGAATAAAAAGTTGCAATGCAGTTCAAGAAATGCAATGCAGTAGTGAGATGCAGAAACAAGTGTCAAAGCAAAGGGTCCCAGTACTTATGTTCATGTTCTGAACTTTGTCATTATGAGATGTTGAGTGTTTGATTGAGGCAAAAATGTGTTGACATGATTTCACATTATGGGTGCATTTTAACAAAATGTGCATATTCTTTTATTGCACGTTTCCTTAAATGCATGA
Organism: Cyclopterus lumpus; assembly: GCF_009769545.1. Lineage (NCBI taxonomy): Eukaryota > Metazoa > Chordata > Actinopteri > Perciformes > Cyclopteridae > Cyclopterus > Cyclopterus lumpus. The sequence goes on from NC_046966.1 coordinate 20,034,903, forward strand.
AGTATAGAGATGCACTTCAATGACTTGATGCAAGGTATGCATCAGATGACAGTTAAGCCATCTTCCAGGTTGGTTCTCCCGTTTTATAAATAAGACAGGTGTATATATATATATATATATATATTGTTGTATAGGTGCAGAATGCATCTGCGAGGAGGCGAGGCAGGGTTAGTGAATCCTCTGCGTTTCTTCCCTCAACCGAGAATGTTTCCTTTTTGCTCACGCCACCTCCGGCTTTCGTTGCGCCCTCTCTTGCTCTCTTTATCAGTGCACTCCATCATCTGCTTTCCCCCCCGTATGAGATATTCTCTGGCTTTAGTCTCTGTCGGACCACCGTGTCCCGCTATTTTTTCCTCGCTGTGAAGCAGAAGCCACCGCTGCAGATTTACGCCAGTGAGGGCTTGTCGGGGGTTTGTACTCCATCATATCCTCCACATAGCCTCCACTCCTACAGCCATAGGTATTAGGACTGTGACACAATTTTTCTAATTTTGCCTATTTACACGACTGCAATGGATTTTTAAATAAAACAGTCAATATGTGGTAGAAGTGTAGACGTTCAGCAATATTTCAATGGATATAACAATCATATGGCATTAACTGTTTAGGAATTACAGCAGTGTGTACAAATATTCAGAAGTAATTGGACAAACTAACATTATAATGATTATAATTTATGAATTTGATCATTTCTTTTTGCCAACGGGTGCTATCACTTCATGTGGTGCAGCATGCGTTGCAGCCAACTCTCTGACGTCTACGCCACTCTCTTTCTCCAAATTCCATCCTTACTGCTGGAGGAAAAGTAGGGAAAGAGTTGGAGGAAGTAAGGTAATAAAAACTGTAAAACACTGATAAGACACATCTGTGGGATTAAAACGAGACTCTCCGTGGCTGCTAAATGAGCACCCTCACCCCCATTAGTGGGGTTCAGGAAAACATTCCTGGGTTGTCTGAGATGTGCCCCTCCCACAAGGATGTCAGGTTGTTAAACACAGGCGCACAAACTCAGACACGTTCTCATAAATTCTCCCCTGAAAGATTCCCATAAAACACATGCATTTCACATTTCATAGTACTGCTATAGTTTTGAGTTACTTTTTTAAGGAGGTATTAAATTATTAATAGATATAGCATCTGGTTGCGCACCTGATTAATTGTGCAGCTCTTTCTTGTGAACACACACATTTGGATTGAAAGATCCTGGGTTTATCGGAGCCATTTTTATAGAGGGTTGTCAATGTGACAATTAGTGATGCTGAATAACTATGAGACTAAAGTTAAAGTAGTAGTCACTTTGGGAAATATGCTTAATTGTTTTCTTGCCTATAGTGCCTAATGAATTGAGACAACTTGTATTGATCTTCCAGCCAGATCTTATAGAAATACACGAAGTGACCTCTTTACAACACATTACTTGGCGGTGGTACCACGGAAACAATACCAATGAAAAGTCAATTAGGATTCTTTGTCGTGATGGACACAAACATGTAACACATCCATGTGAATATGCAACGCTGGTGTGGTAGTTACAGTGAGAAAGACTACTTATGGTGGAAAAGGTCCTGAGCTGGATGGATCAAACCGGTGTACGAGACTTTCGTGTCCCAAAGTGTTTCTGTTGAAATATTAATCAGGTGAAACTAGTTATGGAAACAATCTTGGGTCAAGTTGAGGTCCAATTAAGAGGATGACTCCAGTAATCTGTCAGCAACATGAAGCCCTTATCACCTCACCTCTGATCTGAAGTGATATTGGGGATGGTGATTTGCGATTGACATGTCAAGTGTAAACGTAAGACGTGCAGACTCAACAGAACAAGGCCCCTTTATGTTAATATACACATGTATGACACAAGACATACTAACCAGTACATATTGTTTATACAATACAGAAGATCCCCAAAGAAGTAAAGTTCTAAAAAGTAGAAGTTGACTATTTCTTTTACACCAGCAATAGATCAGCCAAAGATAAGAAATGTCCCATAGATTATATTCACCTGTCTAGAAGATAAATGGCCAACTTGCGTTAGTTTAAATTCTTTCTCTTTTAAACGGCACTTTTCTCTTGTGCTCGATTAAAAGGGTATTTTGGGTGGCCCACAAAAGGTTTTTTTTGGTCTTATTAATTGCAATAGCATTTTTTTTTCTATCATGCATAAATCACATTCACTCACAACTTAAAATAACCTCTTCAACTCTATCCTTATCAAGTTCCTGCTCATTTACAGCCTTTTGTATAAGTGTTCACATACCAGACTTAAGACGTAATGGTGGCCACTTGACAGGCTCGACTGATTACAGTTCAGCATGACCGTAATAACTGGTCAGGTTTTGTGAAACGACTCCTACACAGTTCCTAACTGATCGCTGCCGCTGATCTACTCTCAACTCTCCCTCGATGTCAAAAGGTGCTAGATCCGAGATTGGGAGCATTTTTTGTTACCACTCAACATTTGTTGTCGTTACATGTCATTTAGCTGATGCTTTTATCCAAAGCAACTTACAATAAGTGCATTAAACCATGAGTCCGAATCAAGCAAGTACAATTTATTCAATAAAGTTCAACTACAAAGTGCTATCGGTAAGAGCCATTTAAGTGCTACCAAAGTTCTACTACGGCTCTACCTTCCATATTTAAGGTATAGTCGAAAAAGATGTGTTTTTAGTTGGCGACGGAAGATGTAGAGACTTTCTGCTGTCCTGATGTCAATGGGGAGCTCGTTCCACCATTGAGGAGCCAGCACAGAAAACAGTTGTAACTTTGTAGAGTGTTTAGCTCGAAGTGAAGGAGCTACAAGCCGATTGGCAGAAGCCGAGCGAAGTGAACGAGCTGGGGTGTACGGTTTGACCATGTCCTGGATGTAGATCGGACCCGATCTGTTCGCAGCACGGTACGCAAGTACCAATGTTTTGAAGCGGATGCGGGCGGCCACCGGTAACCAGTGAAGGTCAGTGAGTAGTGTGGGTAAATTTCGGGAGGTTGAAGACCAGTCGAGCAACGTCGTCTCACAGCTAACGGAGCTAACAGTTCAAACTACAGCAAAAGTGCTGATAGAGCTAAGAGTGTTTAGGGGGAACCGGAAGTACTGAAACTGTAACCACCATATTGGAGCAGTGCAACTAATTATTAGCCGTGAGCTAATTATTAGCGGACCAAGCTCCCATGAAAATGCACTAAAAGCATGCATGGATGATATATTGAAAAAAACTAAGTAAAACAACACACACTTTCATGCCCTGCTTAGGTAGACATTACTCCACTCTATCTTTTACTCATAGATGTTCAGAATGATACATACAGCTCCTTTTTAAATATAACCGTCAGCAAAAAAGACAAAATAATAAATCAGGTCACTGACACTTGCTGCAGAGAATCTCACTTCACAGATCATTTCATCTTACTTAACTCAAATATAAGAGGAAGTACAACTGTATCAGTGTTGAACCTGCAATAAATCATAAACGGTCCCCTATAAATGAGGCCAGCAGTTAGCAAGAATACCTTCTTAATGGTGTTCTCAGGAGCTGCGTGAAACCAGCACTTGAACATGATGAGATCAAGTGAAAGGAATTGCTGTGCTCTCAATCACTTTTATATTTAGTGGCTGTAAGAGCTGTATGTCGTGATTAAATATATCCACTTTTTTTTTTTTAAATCAAGTTGCAATGGCAACAAAACAGCAAAAAAGCAAAAAAAAATCACTACAAATATTATAGTTGATGTTTCCAACTTCAGCTACAATGACTTTCCTTGTTTATAATATAAATAGGTAAAATAAAAATTTTAAAAAAGATGAAAATACAATATAATCTGATTGAGTGGTTGGATGTACATTGTTGCACATATGAGGTGGAGATACACATTATTGCAGATATGAGGTATTTCCTCTAATGTTGCCAGAGAACAAGTCATAATTCCTTTTACGGTTTTTAGGGCTTTGCTGTGTTATAATTGCATGTCGGCTCCACAGAAACGATACCAAAAGAAAGTCGATTAGCATCCCCTTTTGTGGTGGACACACAAAATAAATATGTCCGTGTGAATATGTAATGGCCAGCGCTGTGGATGAACACCAGATTTTTATTTCAACGGACATGGATTGGAATCGCTAATTTAAAATCTAAACATGAGGGCATTTGCTGAAACAACTGATGTTACTTTCTTTTGGAGGACAGTGTGATGCTTTTAGGTCTGTTTCTCGAATAATTCTTTAGCTTAATTTCAAAGGAATTGTAAGATAGGAAGGAAGTTATTATTGTTAATACCTATAGAAACAGAGTTCTAAAATGTGAGAAGGATCAAGTATGCATGGTAGTAAATATTGATGAATAAAGAATGTATCTACTGGACACTCACATTCATTCACATTACAGCCGATTGAATTAGGTTTCAGTTTTGTTTACACGTCTGCCCTCGTTGCACAGATGTATTGATAAAGTATTGGCTTTTCACTTGCAAATATTTTCTTGCACGTACAGTAACAAGTGTTGCTGCCGTCAAATTGACTTTATACCTTCAGATAACGTTAACAACACGAAAGGCTCTCACTTGAGCCAATGTCCTTTCTGTAGAAACATGGCGCTGCAAGATGGCGGACACCGTGGTATTTTGCGGACTAAATATTTTTGGTTTCGGGTGATTATACACTCGTTGAATTATCTGCCAATAAATCTCCCTCAATATTACACACTTCCTTTAAAACACATACGAAAACAAGCAAAGCTCTGGAAAGTAATTAGTTTGAACACATACTCCTCCTTACACCAATTAAACATGCACAACAGCTTTCGCTCAGGAGTTGAAATTAGTTATTTGCTATTTTAGGTCCAATAACATTTCTCAACTTTCTTTATAGTGTTTACTCATCCTTGGAATTAAATGTATATAAAAAGAACATGCAGCACACAATGTACACCCACACGCCTGCACTAAACCTTCCCCTTGAAAATAAATGAAATGTTTCTTTAAAAATAAAAGTATGCAACCAGGTGGAGACCTCATCATTTTTCTTTTTCACGGTGTTGACGGTATATTTAACCTTTTCACTCAAGACTAACATTGGGAAATAAACATATTACCTTTCTCACCAAGGGTCAAATGAGAAGCTTGATACAAACCTGTGTAGTGGAAATAAAGCAACCACCACTAGCCGTTCATCTTAGTTTAGTTTTGTATGAGAATGGAAATGGAAAAAAAGCTAGCTTGTCTGATAACATAATCTGCCTAACTGCACATCTAATGCATGCTAACTTAACACGTTATGTGTTGTTTGTTTAATAATAATAATACTTTAGTAGTATTCTTTTAAACATTGATTATTTGCACAAACTTATCTAAGTTTTCATTTGCATATATCTTAGAAAGAAATTGCTATCAGGACATGGTGACAAGATTGTTTTTGACGTGTAACAGAGGAATTGTTGCTATGGTTACCTGCATGGCTTTGATTGTTCTCTGATTTAGGATGGTGGTAAAATTATTGATTGTTAACATTTGAGGATGGAAATTCATATTTTACCTCTGGTAACAGCCCTGTATGTGTGATTAAATAATCTAAGTCCAATCAGTAGCTTCTCTCTGCACAGTCCTCCACATTGACTGTTGCAATGTAACAACCAAGGTGCCCTTGTAACAGCTTCAGGCTAATCAGACAGAACACGGACCTCCCATTTCCCGTGGCTTGTCAGCTCATCACCTGTGAAAAACCGTACAAGCTTTGGTTGGACTCGTCAGTCTATTCCCATGGCTTTCCTTGACTGACACTTTCTTGAGGCCAGGCACTGATCACCGTTAGCTGCGTCGAGCAGTGTCTTCGCTCCGTTTGCAGCTGGAAGCTCCTGCAGGTCACTTTCTGAAAGGTGAAGCCAATGCTGAAGTGCCTCCAAACATCCAGTGGTCATCAGGGGGCAACAATAAGTCAGATTGTATAGAAGTCTATGAGAAAATGAGCCTGCTTCTCACTTGATTTATTACCTCAGTAAACACTTTAAACATAGTTCGTGCTCTCAATCGCAGGGAATACTTTAGGGCGGGGGTTGTGATTGACAGGTCGCACCCGCTACCAGAGCCATATATACGCCTTCTCTACGTCAGTCTGGAGTCCAAAATATGCTCACTTGTGTCCACAGTGGCCACCAAAATCATATCAATTATTTGTAGTAGCTTTAAATGATTTCAGATTTGAATAACATGTGATGCATGGTTAAATCATGGCCAAAAGAAGAAGAAACAAGTTGTACATAAATGAGCTGAAGTTCTGGATCAAGTGTGACATACATTCCATGAACCCTACACGTATTTTAGCAACAAGCTGTTGGGCATTGTGCAGCCTTGGCGAATGTACTAACTCTCTCTACTGTTGCCGTGGACACTCAGTGCATGTATTGACGCAGTGACAGTTATTTATTAGCCTCAAAAATAATAACTGACAGTGTGTCGTTACGAACAGGCAGCCCTACAATGTGGCAGCGTAATGTCAACCTCCATCCCAACAACCTCTGCCCCGTGGGGAAGTGAAGCATCGTGTTTGAAAGGATGACATTTCACAATCTGGAGCATTATTGGAATATAAATAGAAAACACCCCCTGACTTTTTGAGAGAGAAACAATCAGCTGTGGAGAGATGAAGGCCGAAAAAGAGCGGTGTAAAGTTCTTAACAGTCGGAAAAAAAGCGGTAAATGTGGCAGGGAGAAATATGAATAAACATGTGTTTTTTAAGGGTGGGAACTATTTGCAATGTATAATGTGAATTACAATCAATCAACAACAACAAAAACAAATATATCTATTAACTGTTATTGACTATTTATTAAAACAATTTGTTTACAGCCTGTATATCCTGAATGTCACTTGGGAGACACAGAGAGAGAGAGGTCACTGCGGAAATAAATACTAAAACTATGTAATTCCATGCAATGTATTCATTAGTGAAGTGAATGTAAATATTCTGCAGACTTGAGTCTATGGTAAGCGGATTTGTTTTGTATATCGCTTAAAGTGAAAACACTTCCACTGAAAGCAACTCAGGCTACTGTGTAGGTTCAAAAGCAGATTCTACAAGACTAATTGCAGTACTTTACAGGATTCTGTAAAATAGCTAAATTGAGAACTTATGCAAACAACCAGCATTTGAGGGATTTAAGATGCAGAGAAAAGGCAAAAAAAGGACAGTTGCTGTTTCAATTTGCGTTCATTTGTACTTAGACTTGCAGTTTGAGTGCCTAAAAGCATCCACACTGACAAGTATGGCAAAATGCAGTTCAATATGAGGACCTGGGTGATGTACTCTGTAAAGGTTTACAAAGACTGTGGAACGCTGGACATTTCTCACCCTCAATGGTCGCCATACAGGGAGGGACCACCTCTCATACGCAGCGCTCAGTCCTTGTCTTTTTAACTTGTGTATTGAAAAGAGAAAGATCACAATTTCTCACAACATGTTCTTATTTCCCAAAATATTCTGTTTAAACAATATTTGTTGGCGTTTAGCCATGCAAAAAAACAGCGGTGTAAAAAAACTCACTGCACTGCTTAATAGGAAAGGAATCGTTGGAGTGGTCCATCTTCTCCACTAACCCTTTTGCAAGACAACAAATAAGCATTACCCAAAATATCGTAGTATTCCTTTGAGAGTGAGGAAAAGAGGAACAAAAACCTCCCCCATGTCATTTACTTATTCAAAAACATGGGTAGAATAGAAGACTTTCCTTATTAAGGAAACGCCAGATCAAAATCTCCCTAGCAACCAGCCTGCCCAGCTCTTTGTCTCTGTGGTAGAAAGGATTTATTACTGTGAGGTGGGTGGCACAGCATGGTGGCAGATGTCGAGGGTTTAATAGAGTCTAGCCAGATCAAAGTGTCAGCTGAAGCACAGGAAGGTGTAGAAAAGTACAGTAAAAGAATGGGCCGGGTGTATCATTACTTTGGTGTCCAAGCTTTCATCTGTAGCTTTCGGTCTCGTCTTTGGACCCCCCCTTTGATTCCACTCTGCTGCCAGTGATATATTACACATTTTTGCCCATTTTGACAAGGTCATATTGTGTGGCTTGGACAGTTCCAAATTAAACCGAGGCAGTGTTTGTTCCTGTGATTTCTACTGAAAGAAGTGTGGGATCCTGAAATCTATCTTTCTAGCCAACTGAGCTATAAGCCATTGAGGGACAGTCTGGGGTTGGCTGCCCCCACTTCCCTTTTGGTAATGGAAAAAACCCACACTGAGAGTCAAGATAAAGAATGGGAAACAGAATTCACACACTGCGTCTTAATTCCTGTTGGATTTGGGCCCCAGTGTGCATGAGGCATATTTTGGTCCATGCATATCTATTAATTTGTGAGAGAATGTATTCATTTAATTACAACACTATTTTTAAAGAGTGTCAGTTTTGATCCTTCAGCAAATTCTCATTAGCTGCATGCGCTCAATGCTACTTGTCTTCAAAGCTGATTGAAAAAAGCCCTAATGCCAGTGCAGTTTCCCCTTGAATGAGAAAGGAGGATGGCTTCAATATTCTACACGCTGTCAACAGGCGGAGGGAAGGAACCGGATTCCTCCGGGAGTTCAATGCATTATTCCAGTCAATATATTGATGTATGTTCGAGGCTGATCCAAGGGTAAAATCCCCTCAGAGACAAAAGGTAAGAGGAGAAGGCGAGACGGCGATGTTTATATTCATTTGTCCTCTACTTGGTGAGACGTGAACGCTTCCTCTCACCCGCTCATGAATAATGAATGGCCACACAGCCTAAAACTGACCACCTCGCGATTACGTCAGGTGATGGATTCGTTTGAAAACCACTTGACCTCGTCTTTTTGCTGTGTCATTGACACTTGTACAAAGTGGCCCCGAGTCACAGCCTGCCACCAGCAGCTAGCCCGCTGAACAGGAAATGCCTTCTCGAAGGTTTTTTTGTCCTGCAGGTCAAACAGATATTCAATCGTAGCATTTCATGTCTCGCGTCCCACTCGGTTTGGAGGTAATTTATCTGAAGGGGGTCTTAATTCTATCGGAAAAGTTTATTTCCCCGTTCTCTTTGTTTGCGTCTAATCAACTCAAATGTGATTGCAGCTCGTTCAAATAAAGTGAACGCCGTTTCCTGAATTAATTCTGAACCGACTCTTTCCCCCAGTGCTGTAAACTCAATTAATCCGGATGTGCACATCAACAGTCGCTCAATGTATGGTCCTTCACTCTCTAAACCATTCAGGGCGAGGACTGACTTGGATGTAGATCCTGTTTCAAATTGGGCACATTTGCAAAACACCTGCCAGCGGTATGTAAAAACCGTGAGAATGCCGTTGTTTCAAATCACCTGCGAAGGGATGAAGAAGCCCACCGTGTCAACAACGGCCCCCGAGCGAAGACTTTAAAAGCTCTTGGTGTACATTTGTTCTCAAGGTTGACCTTTACTCTTCTGTTTCACGCAGGTTTTGCCCTCCTATGGAGGGCCACTCAGCTCATCACATCTGCGAGCACTGAGATGTGGATGGACGTGGGAAGATTTAATGAATACACCAAGGCTCTCGCTGTATATTATTTTTCTGTACTATGATATAATATTACTAATGTGAGAAAGCAAGATGCCATATAAACTGTCTAGACTGTAGGCTGTATTCCAGCATGGAGAAAGAACAATTTATAGTAATACATCCTTGATGTCTAGTGACTCGCAAAGGGAGAGTTAAAAGAAGAGCTTTTAGATATTTCTTTCATACTTTCTCACATCTCTTTAATATAGCTCTTGAGGATTATCCCCTACCTATCTCATCCTGAGGTAAGCCCTTAAAATGGAGATTTTCTTTTTATTATTATTAAATAAGCTCATCTCTGTAAGATCTGAATACTTTTACTGAATTACAAATGAGGCGGGTACAATGTCAGAAATGTGTCTCTGTGATTACTTTTTTCCTTTTTAAATATCAAAGGTCTCTTTTGTCAAATAAAAAAAAAAAAGACTCAGAGAGCTGAGCAATTGAAAGGCATGGTCTTTGAAAATTATTTATTTTGATGATCTGAAAAGGGTAGATTAGCATCTGGTAACCATGGACATGTATTGCCAAACAGGACACGAAAAGTGTCAAGTTGTTGGCAGCTCTAAATTATAATGTGCCAGTATTGAACTGTAGGTAGGGAAAAAACAGCAGTAAGGCTTACAGAAGCAGAACAGAAAAACCTTGGATCTAGTTTTATTTGCGTTACCAGCGCCACAAATAACCACCAAAAGATAAATAACTTCTCAGTGAGAACCTCCCATTTATGAACTGTATTTAACGTTTGTGTGAATCTTTTTTGCCCGAGTCAACTGAGAGAGAGCGTTGCTATAGTGGAGCTGGTGGTCTGATGTTCTGAGGGACGGCTATAGTGGAAACGGGATAGGACTGTTTAGAAAATAAAGAGATGAAGCGCCATAGCCCAACCACAATTATACCTTACTTTAAGTCCCAGGTTGCGGTCGAATAGTCAAAAAATGACCTCCTTACGTCTATTCCTAACCACTTTTGTTTGACTTTAGTTGAAAACGTCACGGGGTCAAGGAGAGATGGGTAGGAGAATTCACGAGGAGTTAGGAAAAGACAACCGCGGTGTTTAGAGGACCCGACTCCACTTTCACTAAACTTTGTTCTGAAAGCGACGGCAGGCGGATGTTAGTGACGTCTGTCTGCAGCGTTGAAACTACAATGTTAAAAAGATGGACGACAAATATTCGCTACTTTTTCCGTGTGTTCTTACAGTTTTGCGTCATGCAAGGTTCAAAGTATTACTTCATTAACAAGGTTAGAATTTAAATGAAAGAATGAACATAAAAGTGAAACCAAGGGGTTGTCACAGAGAGTGCAAAGCTACTAAACTGTCTCATTGTTCAGTTTTAAACATGCTGAATTAAATATACGTTATCCCACTGACGATGTCTCATAGCAGCACTTTTCAGACACAGCAATGTAAAGTTCATAGTTTGCCAGCAAGTTTAACAGATTATTGAAAGTTCACAACATCTAAACATTTCCAAGTAATGGCAACGGTTACTTTTATGTCATGATCTTTGGTTTTGCGTCACTTTAAATGTTTCCGCCGCAAGGAATTATCTACTTTCCTTTCGTAAAGGAAGGTCCAGTGTTTCCTATGCTAAGGGGGCTAATAAAGGAAGCACTGAAGCACCTTTCCTTAGCATTTAGATCATTTGGACTTCTCATGCAGAGCTGAGATACTTCCGAGTCAGTTAGGAACCTTCTTGAGGAAAAAGGCAGCTCCAGATTTGTCCCAGGTTAGCCCCTCCTGACTACAGGTCACATTACTTTGGTTTATTTGATAAGGCACAGTGCACATTAATAAAAACATTTCTGTAAGTTAGCCAAGAGGCTATTTTTCATTTTTAGTCCCGAGAGGCAGATATCATTAGACATACAGACATTAGGTCCCGATCTTCACCAGTGTTGCATTCAGCACAGAGTTTAATACAGTATAGAGTGGGTCGAAATGTGACCAGATATTTTTTTACATATTTAAAACAAAATCTGGGCAGTTACATATATCATCTGGACTTTTGAGATGATGACCACTGCAGCCTTTTCATTCGTAAATTAATGGACAGCTAATGGGAAGGAAATCCTTGCGGGGAAGTGGCAAGAATGCAACAAGCTAACATGCCCTCCGAGATCTACAGCCAAAGGGAGAAGTTAGAGAAAATGCAGAGGGTGAGTGTCTGTAAAAAGAGAAAGAAATGAGCGCGTACGTGACAGAAAGCTAAAGGTGATGCATAACCGCCGCTGGCAATATCTTAATGATGTGGTGTAGTGAGTCATGTACTGTTATTTTCTTATCTTGGGTGAGTATGTTTGTAATCAGAACAGCAGATAATCTGTAAAACTGCGTGTGACGCATCCTGATTTCAAACCTCGGGGCCTCAGACTTGTGCAAATATATGCAAAGACCTTGAGGCAATAATTAACTCTCAGTCTGAAGTGGGATCATGTCTGTAAGGGTTGATTAATAATTTATTATCAACCAGATTTCCTGTGTGATAGGTTTTTCAATCGTCCCCCTAGATATTTAACTATCATCGCTGGAGCCATATGTATGTCTTCTGGCAAATATTTTTAAATTTAATGCCGTGATGCTGCATTGCAGCCACAAATCCACCTGCAAATCCCTGTAAATCCCAGTCTGGTTGGTAATAATTGTGGGTGAGATGAAATCCATGAGAAAAAGGGTTGAGCAGCAAAAAGTATTCACAGGGAGCAAAATCAGATTGTTCCCATTTCATATCTTCTGCCAGAGCACTTTCAGTCCCGCCTGACGATGTGCAATACAGATGATTCCATTTGGTTCAAATCAAATTCTCTCTATTCTTAGAGTTATATTCAATCGCTTTAGCAAGCACAAGTAATTACATTTAAAACGACAACAAAAAACTAGTTCTAAAAATGAAGAAGTAGGTTCATATTTTTTGAGGGTTGGATCATAAAAAAAGAACAATGTGCAGGTTGAACATGTAAAACATACTGTAGGTGTACAATTATATGGCGACACGGGGGGGATGTCACCCCTTATGATTCCTATATAATTATTCATCCTCTTAATAATTAATGAAGTGCCTCCTAAAATGTATGAAACTGAGATGGACTCTGCAGTCTGTGTCTCACCGATTCAATGACGAATGCAGAAAAGTTATTTATTTCAGTAGTTTTTGAGTTTTTTCACTGCTGGGATTGGATTTGACATTTACTTGTTTATAATTGATGTGTGTGTGTCTTGGCTGTGTACTTGTACTTCTAACCTCTAAACAGATACAACCACAGAGAGAGAATGTACATCGAGATAAAAAGCAAGGAATCGGTCGTTCAGCTCATCTCATTGAATTCAAACCTTACGGCTTCATTTCTTGGAGTGTTTTTTTTTTTCTCCCCAGCTTTGGTGCACGTTCAATATTAATTAACTTTTAATAAACAAGGACAAAGCCCTCGGAGTAGCAGCAGGGGGGGGGGGGGGGGGGGGCTCTGCAGACTTGCAAACATCTTTTGCAGTGGGCAGTTTACATTGGCTGCTGGAAGCTGGATATAACCTGCTGAAGCTGGATTCTGGGTTATGATACAACATGAGCATGAGCGGACAGCACCACTCTGCCATTTAAATTGTTTGTCTTTTTGTTGAACACATTTTTAATACTGGTAATGTTGCCTCCTGTACTGCCTGTGGCAGTCTTTCTATCTGAAGGAAAACTATTAGTGATGAGTAAACCCAATTAATATAGACCAGTACAAGTATGAATAAAAGTGCAGAGTGAAAAAGAGAGGTGTTATTTTGTCCGTCATGTTGGGGTACAATGAGCTAGAATAGTAATATAATTTAAAACAAGTAGCAGGCCAGTTTTGAATGTGTACTGCACTAGTCCGAAAAACTACTGAGCTTCTAAACAGAAATTATAACCATATTTAGGATCTAAAGCATGAGCACAGTGTTCTGATTAATATTAAGATGCAGCTAATTGCCTCATCTTTATTCAATCTGTTGCATGTCTTCAGAGAGAGCTGCTGTCGCTCAGCAAGCTACATCGAGGGATTTTGAGAGGGGGCGGGCGGGGGTGAAAACAAAACTGTTTTGAGTTCCTATCTGCATTTTTTGTGAGGCAATATTACAAAATTGGTCAACCCCGAAAAAGTTTAATTGTTTGATTGTGCAGCTCATTCGCCGGGAGATTGGCGTCGTACGTTTCTGCAAACCAGATGAAAAACGGGACTTCTACCCAGGAGTCTGAAACCAAAAGGGAACGTTAGCTTTAGGCTTGGTGCATAACGTTGTTACAAGGCTGATATGAAGCATACTGCTTTAGTATAGTTTTTTTAACGTATCCTATAGTTTGCAGAAATGTACAAAGCCAACATTTTCGTCAGGTCTCAGGGTTGGATCTTGATAAACCCCCGCCCCCAAAATATTGCACAGTTATTGCAGGTGTTCATTTCACCGACATGTAGAAATACAAAAGGCTTGAGGAGGACTACAAAAAGTTTTCAATGTGTGTATATTAAAAAGACAAGCATGAAAGAAAAGAGTACATTTGCTGGTGTAGTCAGCTGAGCAGCAGATAAACAACTAAAAAAACATGAGCAAAGTGTTTGAACTGTGCACAGATATCGACCATTTCAAGGTCATCTTCGACCAGCTTGTTCAGCTAGTGAAACTTCAATCAACCGCAGGGTGAATCTGACATGATGCGCAGCGCTGCTACAGCCGGGGCCTGTTCAAGTTGAAGAAACCTCGGCGAGCAAATCAATAAGTGCCATTTCCCCAAAGTGAACTCATAGTTTGGAAACTCATGTTCTCAAAGCCATAACAGAGTAACAGAAAGAGTCTGGAAAAAAAAGGCCCTTTTTTTTAAAGAAATCGTAAATGCACGAATGTAAACTCAGCAGTGGTAAGGCGAGCGCTCGTTTAGTTTTGATGGCAAAATCAATATACACTTCGTGGATTGTGTCACCACCATCCGTAAGCCTTATCGGCCTTTTTTTCTTTTTTTTTAAATCCCTGATGAAATGTTTATGTCAGTGTGTTGCTTCGAAATATGACTCATCACAGTCATGCACTTTGTACATCCATCAAAAACCACAACCAACAACCAAACATGTCTCCCAGTAATTGTTGTTTTTATACTACTAAATTGTTTTCCAAATGATGTCCTGACAAATGTAATTGCCGCCTCAATTACGCTCACAGGCAATTTACCAAAAGAGCACAGAGGGGGATGGTTGGAATGCAAAGTGCAAGACTTTGACACCAGAGACCGGGATTCATATCCGGAGTCAGGTTAGGTTGAGGCGTCAAAAGCACTTTTATTAATGTTTGGGAAAGATCCCGTTTCATGTTTCATTGTGTTCCTTATTCCAGCTATTGTGGACCAAGAATATGATCATTTTCTAACACCAACGAAGCGTTTTCCAGTGCCAATGATGCTGTAGTCACTGCAAATGGATAATGTATGGCAGCATTGATATTTTGGTAGAAAATGTATAAAATACATCAGTGAACATATAAATTGCAGAACATTTTAACCAGATTTTGTCATTCTGCCAGAATTAAATTTAATTCTAACGTATATAAGAATCATTTGAGCAGTTTTACATTATTTCGATAAATAAATGGTGAATACATTCATGAATTACACCTATGATTCAGTCATGTATTACATCCCTGTAACAAGGAACACAGCAAACGTTTTTGGAATTGACTGTTGGCGGTGACGTGTCATGACCCGTGCGTCCTGTAGGTTTGTTTTCCGACCAAACATTTCAGCAGTCGATTTCAATGAGGAGATCTCCCATGTGGATGACGGTATTTTAATTAGCTGCAGACGTGTTTGCTGGGAACGACAACCTGCATGCTCGTCCCTCGATCCCTCCTGGCTCGAGAGGCTGTGGTGTCGAACAATGAAAGGCTTATACACCTCTCTCCGTTCCAACACATCCCCGGCTGTCAGATTAAATCAAAGAGCAACAGTGTTCAAAAGAAGGGCGCGCCCCAGTCAAAACAATCCATCATCAGATGCAACAATGGAAGTCAGGTTTACGTTGGCTAGACGTGTGTATTATTCATGCAACGTTTATAGGAAAAAGAAGTGAAGGGGTAACGGACATAAATCTTTCCATTTTCTTTTTTTCTTTTCGTCTTAGGGAAAAAGAAATAGCCCGATCTCTCTCTCTCTCTCTGTCTCTCAAACAGACAAACTCACATTTCTCTCTCTCTCTCTCTCTCTCTCTCTCCCTTTATCTGTCTCTCTCCATGAAGCCGTCCCAGGATGCATGAGTATATTGACCTGCAAGGGATTTGGGATTTTCTTCTCTGGAGCCTGAGGACCACTGAAACTTGACAACTCAAACAATATATGTTTTGCCAGAAGACATACATATGGCTGTATGTATTATGATGACGTTAAAGTACACTCGTATTTCATTGTTTGTATTTCCTGATTTTGACAGCAATGAGTAAAACATGATGATGATGATGATGATGATGATGGTGTTGAGGTCTGATAAATGATTCAGTTGTGTGAACGTTTGAAGGCACTATACCGGAACCTATGGGTCAATTTTAGATCCTCATTTTGGAAATGAAATGTCGTAATTTCCAAAATGTACGAAATTTGTTGTAATCTAACAACATATTCTGCATTAATTGCCTTGGTTACCAGGATTGATATCCGGCTGCACGAGAGAAGTGAGAGACACCAGGCCGAGAGGAGACCTCCCGGTTCCCGGAGGCAATCTTCCCCACCACGTCCGCCAGACCTACACCCTAGCTCTGGTTGGAACCGCCAAGCCGGTCCCACAGGGCATCCCTGGGGGATGGGAGGAACCCACGCAGTTGGACTGTACTCGTTTCTCTTCGGAGCAGCGTTGACTAAAGGAGGGGAGGTGCCTTTACTGCGGGGCAGCTGGGACACTTCCTGGCAAGGTGCCCGTCAAAAGACCACGGTCGCCAGTAGGAGGATAACTGGTGAGCCGAGCCTCTTCCTCCTCACGTCCTTCCAGACCCCTGACGCACGCTCTCCTGTCTTCCCTTGCTGTTTCCCTGGAACTTGCGGTATTCATTGATTTCAGGAGCAGATCGGGGGGCTGGCGGAGAAACTCCAGCTACGGTTGGAACCCCTCGAGGCTCCCCTGCATGCCAACGCCTTTGACGGCAGTCTGCTCTGTCGTGTGACTCACTGTACTCCATCCCTAGGCCTCTTCATGTCAGGTAACGACTCTAAACAGTACACCTTCCATGTCATTGACTCACCTCAGGTACCCATCATTCTTGGTTATCCCTGGCTCCTGGAACATAACCCACACATTGATTGGCTTACAGGGTCCATAGTGGGGTGGAGTACCCAATGTCACTCATCCTGTCTCTGATTTTCCTCTCCTAATGTACCTTCCAAGCCTTCAGGCCCAAGTTACAGATGCCGCGGACGTCTCTGGGGTTCCCCCCATTTACCAGGACCTGAGGGAGGTGTTTTGCAAGACCCGTGCCACCTGCCTTCCCCCTCACCGACCCCTATGACTGCGCCATCGACCTCCTTGCCGGGGCCTTCCCCCCCAAGAGACGCCTCTATTCTCTATCTGCCCCGGAGACACAGGCGATGAGAACGTACATCAAGGACTCCATGGACGCTGTTATCATTCGCCCTTCCTCATCCCCAGCAGGAGCTAGTTTCTTTGTTTGTGAGCAAGGACAAGTCACTACGTCCCTGCATCAACTACCGAGGCCTCAACAACATCACTGTTAAGAAAAGGTTCCCACTAATTTTCCTCTGCTTTTGAACTATTGCAAGGAGCCTCCATCTTCACTAAGCTTGATCTAAGAAACGCTTATCTTGTCAGAATCAGGGAGGGGGACGTGTGGAAAACAGCTTTCAATACCCCCAGTGGCCACTATGAGTACCTTGTCATGCCGTTTGGCCTCACTAACGCCCAAGCCGTGTTTCAGGCCCTGGTTAATGATGTCCTAAGTGACCCTTGTGTTACTTTGCCTTCCAGCCTGAGTTCTGCGTGTGACTTTTTCTCACCTTACCTGGACTTATAAAATGGACTTTTCCAAATCAGTGTTTAAATGAACAGTCTGACAGTCAAGCATGAGTAAGAAGCCCAAACAAGCAAACTAATCCGGAGGGGCAAGTACAGGAGGCGGGTCATAAACAGACATTAGGTGAAAACAACACAAGTAGCAGATATCAAGCAGAAAAATCTGGCACATGGGTCCAGGTAGAGTGTTGGAAAAGTGAAACGACTGGTGAGCTGGTTATATACACTGAAGGGCCGATGAGATCATAAGAGACAGGTCTGTCAGCAGGTGAGGATGTGGGTGTCAGGTGACCAGGATTCGTGGAGGGCATCTGGTGGAGAATGGCAGGTCTGGACATTTCCTCAGAAATGGTGCCTGAGGATAGTTAGAGGCTGGAGACAGGAACATGAGGGGGTAGGGGTTGGGGGGGGAGAGACTGAGCAAAATATACATAACTGAGACAGCGGATGCACAGTTAATAATCCAATGAGAGGAAAATGGAATACATTTGATAAAGAGTAAGGCAGGTTTTTTAACTCAATTAATCAATAAAAGAAACCAACAATCAATCCAGTACTGTTTTTGATTATCTCTTTAGACCTTTCGATTCGTTGATGAAACAGCCGTATTAGAGCGGCGACAGGCACACTGGCTATTGGTTGACGATGTAGGAGCACTCCTTCACTGATGCATGCAATATGAGTCACTCTGTGTAAGAGCATCTGTTTAATGGACAAGGCTGGAAGCTGGATCTCAGCTTTAATGAAATAGTTTACTTGTCTCTAATGTGACTGTGTGAGTTTGTGTAAATTACAGGCCACTGTAACTCAAAAGGGCAGAGAGTGCTGGTTGTGAGTGGGTTGCAAATTTGAAGAACCCGTGTGGCACATGGACCACTTCCATATACATTCATTACTTTCCACTCCAACAAAAATAAAAAGCTGAGCTACAAATGGGGGAATTTAAATATGTTTTTTGAGTCGGCCACAGTACTACTCCCACACACATTTCAGTTGGTTTTAGTCTGTAGACTTGCTGCTAGATGCCACCAGATCCTACACACTAGACCTTTTTAATGACCAGCTTGCATCTTATTTACTCCCTTGTTACGGTTGATAGGGGTACTCCTTAATGCTGTGTTGTTGTCATGTTGCTTGACTGATTTGCTTCATGTGCATCAGACCTCAGATTATTTAATTTTTATATTTATTAATGTAATTCTCTGAGCAATAAGATTGACTATTCTTTTTGTTTTTGTTTTTCCTTGTCTTATTACTTTTGTATTCTATCATTATTATTCATCTCACTCTTTGTGTTTGTTGGTAACTAGCACACACAAAAAAATGTAATCTTCTCTCTTGCAAACTTTTTTTTGTTGGAAAAAATAAGAAATGTGTTATGTGGTATTTAACAATTCAGAAATTGAACAATGTTCAATACAATGTTCTATATACATTGTAGTTACAATATATTTTAACGGCCATATGGTGCTTTGGTAATAGATCTGAACTTAGGTCAAGCTAATAAAAGTCTTTTGAATTTGAACGTTTATATATAGTGCATTTATTTTAATAGTAATTGATTTATGTTCTATAGTTGGATGACGAGTGACTCCCTTTTAGTTTGTGGAAAAGTGCCCATTTTGAAAGTTTTAAGATATATTGTACTTTAAGTGGTTAAGTCTGACTATTGACACGCTATGGCAGTTTTGGCAACATGAAAATGTATGCTTTAAGTTATTATTTTGATGTGGATGTGGATTATTGTTACAACAAACTTTCATGCAATACTCAAAAGTCTGTCGATTTAAAGTGCACATTATAACTAGCATTAACAAAAGAAGCAGTACATTGTTATAACTAACTGTGCTGTAGATTATGCATATAAAAAACTATCTTTTGTAAGTATGCACTGATTCCCCATCGTTGTTTGTTAGCAGGAATTTCACGATCCGCCAACTGTGAAGGAAGTCCTTCAAGCTGTTCTCTGCCCAAACGACTGAACAAGTGCACTGCCACGGTATCTCACACAACAGTGGTGTACATAACAGACAGCATTGATTTATCACTCTCATTATGCCACATTAGCCGGGCTGAAACAATGACCAAAGAGCAAAATGAGAGGGAGAGAAACAGGCCTAAAAGGAAAGTTTAACAAGTGTAGCATCATTAATCTCAACCATGCTCTCTACATCTAACGTCTCCGTTTCCTGTTGAAACACAACACTCTTTAATCTAGAAGGACCCAATTAAAAGCAGTGCATGTCCCACAAAGTTCTGTGCCACCCAAACTCTCCACTTCCGAAAGCGGTGGGAACTGGGCACCCTGCAGCATGTGCTCTGCAGACCTTTTAAACTTGGCAGAGAAACAAGCCAAAACTAGTGTTTCAGACCAAGTTTCAGAAATGTTTAAATATAATAATAATAATTTATACAGCGCATTTTTAGACACTCAAAGATGCTTAAATATGTATAAATGGCTTTCATATTCACCCTATTCAGCAATTAAACCATAAGGGATTGAATTGAACAAGTTGAATTGTCATAATTGACTTGAGAGTGCACGCAGCGACTCAAGGTGATTTAGGGGTTTGATTTTAAATTGATCTCAGATTATAGCACAGAATCCAACAATTGATCAATAAGTCGATCGACAAAAAAGTAATTTCAAGCTAAAATGCAACAGTCCCTAGTTCCAGCTTCTTAAATGTGACAAGCGTGTGACTCTGAAAGAGTAAAATGTTTCTGTTGCCTATAACGACACTAAAAATAGAAACGGTTTTCTTTGACTAATATAGACTCGTATAAATCAATTTTGTTTTTATTAACAGCCCTTAAATGCCCTTAATGAGACACTCACTCCAGAAGCAGCATCTTTTTACGCCCTGTCTCATCAACACAGTCTCAAGCTCCGTCCTTATCGGTGTACTTTATCCACATCTGCCAGCCTGAAGATAAGAATTGTCATTTTCCGCCGATTAGAGGCCTCGACACTACCGACCTGATGGGAGCCGCTTGCCGGCCAGACAGCTACGACTGTTTGTGTTCAGCCAGTGACCTTGATTCAGATCTCACAGCTTAACAGTCACGGTATGTACTGCATTTTTAAATTGAAAACGACGTGAAAACTCACACCCTCATTCAGCCTAATTACGTCCTTAAGATGAGACCAGAATATGAAGGTTGCTAAACGATATTAATCAGTGTTAAAGGCCATGCGAGAAGACACCATTCACCATAGATCTGCCGAAGATGAAATCTAGTGTTATTACATTCTACAACATGATGGATTATATTAAGTTGAAAATTGAGGGTTGGCTGTAACACTTGTTCTTGATTTATCATTATTTCTAAAAGGTTAAATATAGAAACATCCCTCTCATAATACTGATTGATATAGGAATGAAACCCAAATCGAGTATTTGAGGTATATCCATTGGATCAGTGAAGTAAGTGCATTGCATT
This sequence comes from Cyclopterus lumpus, assembly GCF_009769545.1. Classification (NCBI taxonomy): domain Eukaryota; kingdom Metazoa; phylum Chordata; class Actinopteri; order Perciformes; family Cyclopteridae; genus Cyclopterus; species Cyclopterus lumpus. The sequence goes on from NC_046966.1 coordinate 20,055,902, forward strand.
TTTCCCTTTTTAATGAAAATATTCAATTTGGCAAAAAAAAACAGGAGATGGATTTCACAACTTAAGTACATATTTCTTCAATAAGACAACACCACCAGCCATGTGAATGCCCTTTGGGTTTTTTTTTTCCACTAGAGACTTTGACCTGCTGGCGATGCTGGAGGAAAAGTCAGCATCGCCAGCATCAGCAGGATTCATTGTTAGGGGACCAAACATGAATACTGCACTTTTCTATATATTTTTCCCATTTATCTTTTACAAACACCACAGCGCCCTATTGTCAAAATGAGAAACCCCGCTCTCTAAAATACCACAAAGGTTCAGTGCACCATTGTAAATTCATTAGAACATGTGGAAAAGGGGAAGTGACGGCCTTTTGGTGTGAAAGTTCTGGCCCACAGGTCCCTTTTCTCATTTAGAACAGAACAATATAAGTATTTACTTTTCATGAGTTCAAAGGTTCAGATAGAGGATTGGCATTGTTGGGGGGTATTGAACTACATTTGGCAGCAGCTGGCTGGTAGTTCAATAACAGTCATATTTGCATTGTGATTTAAGTAGTTAATGTATCTATTGTTAATGACATTTGGGGCCTTGAAAGGAAAGGAAATACTTTTTTATCGCCTCTCTCCTTTAATTGAGCCCCCTTTGACCAGCCACGTCCCTTTATTTTCTTTCAATTATTTAATCTGGCAGCCACCATCACACACTTGACCTTTCACCTCCGTGTGTGTAAAAGCATCATCGTGTCACTGACTCGCTCCACCGACAAAACTTAAGTTTTTAATTGTGAGCGATGCAAGCGGAGAGTAGATACACCGTCTTCAGCAAAAATGAGTTGTATCACATGTCCTTGGTTAATTAGATTTATTATTATTTTCATTGATATTTATTTTTAGTTTGCAGTACTTCTAAGTAGATTTAGTTAACCAGACTTGGTTTCTCCCTAGGTCAGCTTCGCTGTAGTTCAACTGCTTCCAGTGTGAAGTAATTGGTAGCTTGCTAAGCTATCCTTTCAGTGCAGGTTTCCGCATCCCTCCAATCATTAACTACACACCTCCAGGCTCTGGGAAAAAAAATGTCTGTTAAATCTAAATCTCTTATTGTCCTCCAGTCTGACAAAAACAAGAACCATAGGCACAATTCAATACTTTACTAAATAAACCGTTGAAAAAAAAACCCAACACATCAGATGTCATGAGGCGAAAGTAAAGCAGATACGAGGCGGAGAGTGGCTAAGGCAGTAATTGCTTTCGGTCTGTTATTTAGGAAACAAAATAAGAACGAGTAAAGAGCAGGATGGCTGTTTCGGTTGGATGTCATGACTGTTTCCATCCCAGCTGCCGGCCCTCTTGCATTAGATGCTTGATCTAATCTAATCTAGTCATTAATTGCCACATTAGTGAGGGGGAGCCGAAACATTCAATGGTGAAGTGCTTCTTTTTTTGTCCGTTAACCGAGCTGCGTCAGAGTGGTTACTTACTGCTTTGTCGTGTGTGTGTGTGTGTGTGTGTGTGTGTGAACTTTCCCTTTTTAGAGAAATTAGATTTTAGCTGTACTGTGTGTGCATTATTTTGTGTTTAAAAAATTTCTGGTAATTACTGGCTGGGTCATAATTTCCAACACGGAGCACAATCAACAAGCTCATGCTGGTGCCCACGACTAAGAATTATTAACTTTTGAAAACACAATTAATGCTACTTTTCTTGCAGGACTGAGTAGCGTTTCTTTGGAAGCAACACTATATAAATCAAATGAATCACTTTGATCAGCAATGACGGTTGAATAAATAATAGCTATGTTTTTATCCTTGGCTCTCGTAAAATACATTTTTCTGTTCTTTAATAATAAAAAAACAACGCCCACACAATCTGTCTGCGGGGTGGAATATCTTAACCTGTTATTAAGATATCAACCGGATTCACATAAATCAAACTTATTCTTATTTTTGTTTTGTTTTGCAATTGTAATACAGATCTCCTCTTGTTTTTAACTCCAGCCTGATTTATGTCTCTTTCAGTAGTTAAAAACCTTCAGTTTAGACTTCAAAAAGGTCATCAGTCTCAGGTAATGGCTAAACTACTCAGCTCAAGCCAGATATTACATTTGCCTTCAATGTGTAATTTCAGGGTTATTTGTTTGCTACTATCAAAACACGTCGGTTTTATGTAATTATTGAAACATTTGAAAGACGAGTAGTCTTTCCTAAAACGGTATCAATACTGGGAGCAGCAGAACAAGCCGTACACACAACATTATCATCATACAAAAACGTAGTAGGTTGATATGAGGAATGTCTACACAACCAGCAGATGCATTGATTTGGAGTTGTTTTGGGGTCCAATTGATGAATGTAAGTTAGCTCTGGTTTGGTCGTGGGCTGTAAAGTATGCCCACACAGTCTGCCATTAAACATTGCATGATACAAATAACCCCATATTACTGGTCGGGGTGAATACTTGATTCTGACTGGCTGCAGGGGGTCCATTAATTCCTGATAATGGGCACCCACTAGGTCAGGGGTCGGCAACCCGCGGCTCCGGAGCCGCATGAGGCTCTTTAGCCCCTCTTTTGCGGATCCCTGAGGCTTTGACAAAAAAAGAAGATATATATATATATATATATATATATATATATATATATATATATTTGCCCAGTGGACAATCTTTCAAAGGGTAAAATGTGCGTCACATACCTATTACGTTGCTGTCAAGCGTCTTTCCCTGCAGGTGGCTCATCATGATATGCAGAGCCCCGCCCTCGGTAAACTGTCAATGGATAAATAAATAAGAAGAAAAGTCACGGGTGAAAAATAGAGTTTAATTCTGGACTGCATTAATCTGCTTTCACTGTCAACAATGCTGGCTGACCTGTGTGGTTGATGTGTGGCGAGAAGTTCGCAAAGAGCAAAACATGTAATGTTGAACGACTCTTCCATGTGCTGATAAGTATCAAGCTGCAGAAGAACAATTTCTCACCTGCTGCAGCAAACTGAGCAAATAAATATACTTTCACAAAGTCTCCAAACTCAACAACTGCTCCTGGTTCAGCTCGTGAGACAGTGAGGAGTCCGTTATGCTGCGTTCACACCAAAAGCGTTGCGAATGTTTCCCGAGAGTAGATCCCATGCAAAGTCAATGCACGGACGCGAATGGATGCGAATGACGCGAATTTTCCATAATCAGGAGTTAATGGACTATGAGACACGGCCTAATACCATGCGGCATTATCCCTTACAAAAGGGACACATATTTAAAGTGGATCCATATGTTGCATAACTCCTGATCTAGTAGCTTCAAGCATCTTTAGAATCGAATGAACCAAAACAGAGAAGTTGTGGGGCGGTAAAACCAAAACAATGAGCTGAACGATGCTAAAATGTTCTTTTAGAGCTTCAGGCAACAGACGATCTGGGGGATAATTAGTTGGAATGCTTCAGCAGTCTGTATCAGATACATTATGTGAATTTCTTTTTAAACAAAACAAAGCAACCTGTGATTTTAATGCATTAGCACTTTATTTGAAGAAATTGTAAAAATTCCTGGAAAAGAAGGAAGGGAGGAAAGGAAGGAAGCAACCAATAAGACCAATACTATTTCTGCTGCTGGTACTTCAATTACTATTGGTATTACTATTCTACTACTACTTCTAATACCACTACTAAAATGTCAGCTGTTGAAACTACTGCTCTTGTTATGACTATATTTCTACCTCTACTATACCGACTTCTACAGTTTAACAGATTAGCTTCCAGCTTTTCCTGGATTCATCACTTCATCACACAGTTTTATACATTTTCAGCAGTTCAGTTTTTCAGTTTTGGGCTTCGACGCTTTTCAGCAGGTACTTTCCCTTTTCTATAATCTCAGGTATTTTCAGCTATTTATTTAAATATTTTTAGCAAACTTTCTGATTGTGATTCATGTCTTGGATTACTTATATGATGCAGTTTTGCTTCCATATTTTCCAGTTATACATTTACACTGCAAGGATGTTGAGCAGTTCAGGTCAATGTTTTGTGCTTCACATACACATTTCAGCAGGAAGTTTCCCTTTTTGGTATTTTCAGCCCTTTTCAGCGATTTAAAAAAATATATATTTCAGCTTCAAACTTTCAGATTTTAGCATTCCAACGCATTTTCTGAAGAAAATGCTTTTTCTAGTTGTCTCTTTAAGTTTGTCACTATGAGCGACACATTTCACACCGTCATTTGTTAAATAGCTCATATGGGAATATATGAATGCAGCTTTAATGTCCACATTGAAAAGATATCCGATGGGGCCAGTGGAGACGGTGTGTGCCCCCGGTAAGGTTTTCACCAGAGGTGACCAGGCTCGGCTCGTCGAAAGGAGACTTTGAGGGAGACACACAACAGATGGCAGGACAATAGTGAGATGGATGCATTGCATGTAATGCAGCAAAAGGAGAATGAACAGATGTGGATGTCAAGAAAGAAGGAAGCAGAGGTAGTGAGATTAAGTCTAGTTCAAATGGGTCATGTTATAAGCCTCTCAAGATAGCAATGAGATGGAGGGATTACGCAACACGACAAGAACAGCTAATCAAAGGAACATTCTGAAGACTGCAAAGGAATTTTAACCACGACTGAAAATATAGAGGCATGATTGACATTAATCCTTGTGGTTGGATTAAAGAACCATATATATTTCAAACGTTATGTCACTGCCCCTAAACACAATTCATCTTACTATAAATGGAGATACTATAGTATTAAATACACAACACGCTATGTTGTGAACTGTCAGACGGGTGAATAGAAAACTTCCTTGACTTTTTAGTCTTTCTACCTGACACCCGACCCTGAATAAAACAATGTTTGAGCTGTGGGGAAAACACATATTTAAATTCAATATAGCAACACCATCTGCCATGATTAGCAACAAAAATATGTTTGTTTTGTAAATGTTTTCTTACAGATATCTAAATGATTTTGCTCTTTTGAGGTCAAGTGGAACTGATGGAATGTATTCAGCACACCGATGGGACATCTACTCGGTACTGCCCAAACCACGAGAATTATAGTCTTCACCAAGAGTGAGGTGTTTTTAATAGGAGACTATTCATGTGTGTAATACATTGCAGATACTATGTGTAACCCTTCATCACATAACATGGTATCCTGACCTGAACAGTGTATTATTAAATGAACATGATAGCTGTAATTTTGGTTTATACCTTTACATGGATACATTCTAATTAAGACTCATTGTTGTATCTGTGGCTACTTATATATTTCTAGATTTATATTTTACCAGGAGCTACATCAGCTCTCACAAAAATAAAGACGCGCAGTTCAGATCTCTGTCTATATCTATCTCATATAGGTTATGATGAATTCAATATGCTCTTATGCCATCATTACATCCCAAACGTCAATACATTTGAACAACCAAATAATCTCATGATGGACCCAGCCCGTATTTTCTTTCTCCATTATGTCTTCTTGCTGTAACATTCAAATATTCCATTAAAAAAAAAAGTAATATGTCTGACTGAAAAAAGATGAACATGATTTTAAAGTAACATCTGAGGGTATGGGCACAGAGTCACAGCTAGCATTAAGAATATGCAATCATTTTCCATCCCGGTCTGACAAAACAGTTTCTAAAGCCCAAACTGTGTGAAGAGCCAAAATATTTAAAAAAAATAGTGGTGTATTTCAAGGTTCATTTGATAGATGTTGCCACTTTTCTTTCCATCAATTTCATTTTTCCTGCTGCCAATTTGGCCTTACACATTCGCCTCCAGTTGCAAGAGCAAACATCTGCAAAAAGAACATATCAGAATTATATTAGTTCTTGAGGAAAATGTACAAGTATTGAATTCACCAAGAGTAACACGTGAATAAAAGACTAATGTATGTTAGTATTCATAAGTGTGTTCTTTTGTTTCGGATTTAACAGTAGTCGACATGTCCTCATACAACAGTTCGTATGATATCTTATGAAAAGTTATTCAACATTTGAACAATTTCCATACTAACAGCCTTTTCAAAATAAACAACTTGGTTAGGTTTAGGGAAAACAGCCTACATGCCTAGGAAATACTTGTTGGATTAGGAAAAGATTGTTACATTATGTGGATCACATACACATGTACGTTGTTATATGCATACTAATTACATAGCATTACTTTTCATAGGTAACGGCCTGTCCTTCAGGCTATAATAACTCCCACCTTTCAATTCATTGAATGATTGTACATCTATTTGAGTTTGAGCTATATATATATATATATATATATATATATATGTATATATACATATACTTCCCTTATGTTGACTCTTGAAGACACAGTAGTGTTGAATTATTTGTCGGTTTGCAGAATTGAATGCTGGAAAAAAAGTTACATATCGCTGGAAGATGCAATGGAAAATCCTTCAACTGGCTTTATAAAACGACGGTGAAAAAAAGGCATTTTAACTTTACATCACAACGAACCGCAGTCAAAGGTCTTTCTGAGATGCTCGAGACGTGTTTAAAATTCCTTTTCGGCCAACGAGCATGTCAACAAGCATGTCTGTGACATGGTCAGTTTCACCGTGTTTTTTTACATTCATGTGCTCTATGCTTACTCTGAGTCATTGGAATAATGAATGCTACATTTCCACAACCTATTATTATTATATTTGTGTTGCCATCTTACTGTTTTTCAGCAATCTGCGCATGAGCCCTTCTGTTCTCTTAGATTGGTTGCAACGTCTCAGAGATATACAGGCTATAAATGTGATGCAAGCCATTTATGAGCCATTTGAAGTGATTTATATTCAAGCTTTCATGGTCTCTTATGTCAGGCTGTCCCTGGCTTTGCTCAGTTTTGCATAGAAGACCAGTAAAAGAGAATGACATCATTTTTGAATACATGCAAGGACCTCTGGATTCCAAAAGAAAGGGATTATCCTCTTCTGCTCCATTTGAATCCTTGCATTACAGCACAATGACCCCCGGTTCTGACATATATCTTCCCTCTTTCATTTATACAATACATGATGCCAAATGTGATCATGACAAATATGTTTTAAACAGCCCAGGCCAGCTGGAGGAATATTGCAGCTCAATATGAAATTGGGAATATCTTTACATTATGATTAATGTGTTTACAAAATGTGCACAATATCAAACACATCAGCGTTAAATGACTGCTGCCAATGGTTTTATTTTAGTATCCAGAGTGATCACACCAGCGGATCTTTATTGCATGAATCTCCTTTCAAAAACAGACTTTCAGTTTATAATCCTGAATATAGTGTGCACGATTACGATCACACTTTGGTATTCTATTATTAATGACAGATGACATACTGACGGTAGTAAACTATATCGCTCTGCCACTCTTGCTGACTTTGACAACCAAAGGAAGCTGTAACATACAAATCAATGTATTGAATGTGCTTATAAAAGGCGTACAACAATTTATTTGATAGTGTCTGTATATGTAGTATAAACGGTCACAAGGTTTTCTCTTGTGTCCCTTTTTGTATTCACAGTAACATCTAAAAGTGCACAACCCATTACGTGTCCTCGTTCATGTGAGGGACGATGCTTGAATATATTCAATAGAAATGTGTAGCCATCTGTCCAAATAATCCACTTGAAAATAATAGATGTTCACTAACATTTTCATCCCTATTTCAGTTCTGCACTGCAAGGCTGAAGTCTTTCTTTGGGAAAATGAAAAACATACTACAAACATGAATTTAGCATTACACGCACTTACACACAAATGCGTGCGCGCGCACACACACACACTTTCTAAAGACGCTTCAAACCACCCGTTAATCTTCCTAAACTCCTGTGTTAGAAACATCCTCGTTGCACATGTTTCATATCAAGTCTGTATAATTGACAATTTAGAACTCTTCCTCTAGGCATCTGGTAGGTGGCTAATGAGTTCCTAAATGTTGGACATCCGAAACATGCTCCATTCATATGAGATTTTGTGCGACATCCTCTAAGCAAATTCATGTTTTTTTTACCTTGCGACTATATTACATTTAGTTGAGATTAGAGGTGTGTGTGCTCAGAGGAGACACGATGTTCACCGAGTCAGAGTTCCTCTTTGTTGTTTATGACCGAGAGAACAACTGCATATAAGGCAGTCAACTAAAACAACAAAGCACTCTTTCATGTCATGGAGATTTGAGGAGTGGATATTTCATTTGATCTCAAATAGAGAAAAAGAAAAACCACTTTATTCTGTATTTTTGAGTGCTTGTCTCTTTTCATTTTGAAGAAGGTAATCCGATTAAAAAGCAAAACAAAACAATATGTCAATCAAGAGAGGCTTAATTGGAAGGGATATTTAAAGAAGAATTAAAGAAATGTGTTGACAATAGGAACGTTGAAGAAAAAGGTGATTAGATCCCATCTTGACATTGTATTATATGGAGGCAGTGATGTCATGAACTGTACAGGAAATAAGAGCAATGCTGAAGGTCTGGATGGATGAGATGTGCAGCAGGACCAGGTGGAGGAGGGGTGCTTCCACGTCCCAGAGCATGTAGTCCTGATTGAAGTCACGCTAGTTCAATCTCCAGCCTCATTTGTTTACAGTCAACTTTTTAATCATTTCTTTTTAGCTTAAAAAAATGAGAATGCAACTGAATATTCTTCATCAACGCTTTGAAAGTGAAATTGAAACCATCCTATTTAAGGTGCCCCTGGTTCTGGAAGTAAAACTCATATTCTCCATAGACATCTTGACCCCACGACTTTTGAAACAACATTAAAAACTTTGTTTTTCACTCACTCATATTCTAGTTTCTGCTACAATCACAAACGAAGGTAGAACACAGCAATTGAATAGAAACGACACGGGATGTATTTTCTGCTTTTGTAAATTATATTTACATAAATCCGATCCCAAGTAAGGTAAGTATCTTACTACTTCTGTTTAAAACATAAAAATATTTTTTTATCTAGGCATCATCATCACTGCTGGACTAGATTGGTATCCGTGTTCAAAGAAAATGACAAATAAAATAAAATGCACATACTAATCTATTGTACATTCAGTTACACGTTGTAATCCTTCTCTCTCTCTCTCCCTTGTCACTCGCTGCTGCTGCACTTAACATGCCATGTTGTCATGAACTGACCAGGCATCCACCATAAATCCCCGCAGTAAATTCCCTCCTAATACATATTGGATATGGATACTTGAGATCCCGGTGGGTGTTGCAGTCGACTGAACAGGCCCGTCGTCTGGCACACTCTTGCCCCCCCCCCACCCCCACCCCACCCCCGTAATGTCGGTGGCTGTCGTCCCGAGGATTAGAGAAGGGATGGAACGATGAAGGATACATGCCTGCTTCCCAGATTAGGATTGACCTGCTTTTAAAACATAATGGTGATTTCTCCTCATCCGATTAATGCTCCCAACTGACCCAAATGATTGTTGCTTTTCTGCATTACATCTGCAACAGTAGCATGATAAATAATTAGATTTCCATTCATCCAAGAAGCCTTTTATTCATTTATTATTTGATCCAAATCAAATCCAAACCTGAACCAATTTATTGAGAGCTTGTGCTCTTGCAGCCTGCGTTCCTTCTGCACATGCCGCTCCGTGGGCCGTGCGTTCGACTGCCCTTCTGTTGTGAGAATTATCCGAAGCACACAGATCGCATCCTCTGACTGACTTCAGAGATGTTTTGTAATTTGTCATTTATTCTTCCTATCTTTTATATTAGAATTAGATATTTCTGAAAATGACTTGAACGAAAGACAAATACTACCAGACATTATTTTATAATGTCAGTATTGAAAATGTGTTTACCGTCTAACGAATAAGTACAACCTAGAATTACAGCTTTGTATTATATAAATGATGTATAATTGTGAATTATTACGAAAATAGGCATAACCATCGGCGAGACATCATTTTCAGTTGTCTTTTGTGTTCAGTGGCAAAGCATAAATTGCAGGCAATTACCACATCACTATCGTAGCTCATGACAATGAAGCTCAAATTAATAATTGCTCAGTATTGACCAGATGAAAGGGGCTTTTATGTTTTTGCTGCTGAACTTGAGCGTTTCAAAATATAAAAAGGTCTGAAACAAAAACTACAGCCATAACCATATAGGGTCATACCATGTTCCCACTCTTCCTGTAATCATCAGGGATTTCAAGTAGCTCCCAATTATTCTATGCTGCACATATACTACAATCTAGTCTGTTGCCCACTAGCAATACATCGCACAGATGAACCCAAAACCTTTGTGCAGCTAAAGAGTGCCTTTGAATAAATTGGGTTTAAAAGTACCCTGAATCCTGAATGAGCGATGTGCATCAAATACCTGATGCCTCTTTAGCGTCTTTTACGAGACACACCAGGCTTTCAACCTATTCCCGTGTAAACTCATCCACGTCATGATGAGGGGGCCGGCGTTTGCGTACCACATTTTTTTTACTGATAAAACGATGACACGTGAAGGTACGTCCGGTGTCACTATGTCACTGACACATGGCGGTACATACCGTAGCTTAAGTTATATAACAAGCATACATATTCTAATATCATAAGTCAAACTCTAACTAAATAGTTTGGATTTGTTGCCTGGACCTAATTAACACTAACCATTAAATGTGAACTGCATCGTTTTGGGTTTTTTACCACGCACAAACCTGCGTCAAGATCCTACACAACAAGCTGTACAAAACACTATAGATAGTACCCCCACTGCATGACCAAAAACCTCCATGCCTCTTACTGGACATAATTTATAATGAATATAATTTACCTATTTTGGGCTTCTTCTTTTGTTTGATTTTTCAATATTTGATTTGAAAATGTGATGACATTTCATTTTTTAAGTTATTAATGAACAAAAGGATGTTTGTTTTTTCACTTTAACTTTGATTACTATAGAGGGCTTTCCAATCTGTACACATACGACATCCCTGTCCCAGGACCTCACATCGGATTAAAACAAATATATATATTCACACATATACATACACACATACATATGCACACACAAGCTTACAAAATTGCAGAAAAAATCATCTATAATCTGCATGGGCATCAGACATAACTATTTACTAATGACCTGATAACAATGCTACAGGGTAAACAATGAGTCTGTGAATGGAGATGGCATCTTTCATAATAAATGTTTTGTTTGAATATAAACTGAACCACCTCAAGCAATACATCGTGTCAGAACCATCCAGGTCATCTCTGGAATTAGTTTTGTAACATAAATCTACATATATCTTGGACATGAATTTAATAGAAATATATGTCAGCCAATTGTAAGGAGACGTTTTAATACACATCTCTGTTAATACAATAAAAAGAGAACAGCTCAAAACATTGTTTATTGGCCTCTGAGTAATTAGAACAAGGTTAGAACAATCTGATGATGGTACGCAACTTAGCTGAAAAATGTGTACCCCTATATTTATGTGCTCGTGTTTGTCCGGGTTCATTAAAGTTGACGGCACAACGGGTACGTGCCAAGAGTTAATTTAAATGTGCTGAGCAGACAGTGTGCATCCAGCGTAACTTTATGGTTGGAGCCTTGATCACTGAGCCACTCCATCTATTTGGGTCTCTCATTACTTAGTAAATGCAAGATAAAAGAAAGGAAAAGGTGTGTAAAACCCTGTTTTTAAATGCATTGCCTTCTCTTGGGGAGGTCAGGTAATTACTTTTTTTTTTACAGCAGTAATTAGTCTCAGTAATGTTAATCTCACCTTATTTGGAGCGGTTGTTACCCTCTACCGATGATACATTTCACATCTGAACGCATTAATTTCAACTAAATTAAGTTTAAGTACTTTTTTAATTTTTTTAAATTTATTTTATACACTTTATCCACTTTATTCTATTTCTACTCCGTCTGTATATATAATATTCTTCTTGTTTTTTACTCTTTTATCTTAATTCTGTTATTATACTACTTGTTTTTTACTTATTACTGTGAGCAATGCTGCTGTAATCCTGTAATTTCCCCACTGAGGGACTAATAAAGGATTATCTTATCTTATCTCTCTAAATGGTGATCTGATCTAAAAGTAGTAAGCACAATCGAGGCTGTGAACTTTAATAGTGTTGGTTATATCTCTGTAGAAGTCAAGCCATGCCTGGGTTCATAAATCAAATTGGGGAACACAACCCAGATGTTGGGAGATGTTGTCCATCAGGGATGATAGCTTAACCATCATTCTCCTCTCTCCCACCACTTCCACTGGATACAGTGGGCATCCCAGGACACAGCTGGCCTTCTTAACCAGTCTGTTCAGTCCCTTCCTGTCGAAGAGTCGAGATGCTGCTGCCCCAGCAGACCACTCGATAGAAGCCACCACAGACTCGAAAAAAAAAGGTCCTTGGGCGTGTCCCCTTTCACTCCAAAAGACCTGATTCTCCTCCGCAGATAGAGTCTGCTATGGCCCTTTTTTGGAATGGTGCGTTTGTGTCGTCTGTCCAGTCCAGTTTATTGGTCAGGTGAACGCCCAGGTACTCGTGAGATCTCACCATCTCAATTCCCATTCGCTGGATGTTCACTGGTACAGCAGGAGAGTGTTTACACCTGCGTGAGTCCACCACCAGCTCTTTGGTTTTCCCCCGAGTTAATCTGGAGGCGGTTCCGCTGGCACAAGCCAAAGTCCTGGTTCAGTTCTCTGTGTACCCCGTCATCCCTTTCCGTGATAAGGTGGCGATCGCGGAGCCTGTTAACAATAACACAAACCTTATTATATCACCACAGCAGCCAAACGTACAGGTGGTCACGACACAACGTGACGATACATGTTTATTTATGTTTTCACCTACTAAATAAGTACTTATTTCAGGTATGTATCACACTTTCTTCAGTTGTGATTGTTGTGGCTATGTGATGAATGAAGCGATAAACAACGAGGCATCATTTTAACATCCTCACAATGAGAATAAAATAAAATTGAATGGCAACTCAACAGACGTCAATGACAATTTAAATTACAATTCAGATTGCAGAGTTGATTTTCAGTCTAATTAGTTCATGTCTAAAACATGAACTAATGTTGGTCGTTTCCCTGTGGGGATACCCATGAGCCTCCAGCTGAGCGCTGCTGTGTCGTAGTTTTCCCCGGAGGACAAGAGGGTCACCTCGATGCAACTGAGAGGAGGGCTTTAACTCTGTCTGTGTTGAACAGAGTCTCTGGCTGGGGTCCTTGAGATGGCATTATTTGGGGGCTTTCTAGGCCGGATAGGGAACTTCAACGTCCAAAGGAGAAATCTTGAGGGAGTTGACTATGGCCTGCCTTATCTGAATCTGTGTGGGTGTTGGACTTCTGTGCCATGGATTGTCCATTGTCCATAGTCCACAACATTATGAGATAAATATTCACCGTTGATGTTGAATCACAATTTCTAGAGCCAACAGTTATTTCTCAAGGTAAGCATTTGTATGTGCTGGTAGTTGAGTTACAAAGATGCTGATATCGTAAAAGGGCACAAATGTGTTGAATATATGTTGAGTATGGTGCAGACACTTCAGATAGACGCTGAAGGTAGTTTTTCTCGAGGATATTGGTAGAAATCCAACGACACACACACCTTGGGAATCCTTTAATCCTATGATATGGAAGAGGGGATTTAAGCAATAAGCGTCCTAAAAATAACACCAAAGTGCTTATATAGGACACCGATATGATACACCATTGCCTCATAGTCATCAAAGTTGACAGGCTTCATCCAAAAGTGACTTCTGCTGGTCTCGGCACCACCACCACACATCTACCTATTAAATGCATTAATGTCACACAAAAAAAGTACACGATTAACAAATTCACTGTGGCCTCACCTGCATTTTGAGAAATGGTCGAGGGATAATTGCTATCCATTACATACACCGTGGTTTCAGAGTGGGCCGGGTTGGGTTGTTTTTCAAATGGATAATTGGAGTCACCTCTTTTACTTTCAGAGTTCACTCTGAGTCACCTGCATGGGCGAACAGCTGACAGGCGACTCAAACACCATCTCTGGAGCTGTGTGGTAATTGAGCTGCCAAAAGACATCCAACGCGCTGGCGGTGACTTGCATGGCAGTTTCACTCCGTATCTGCACCGGGGCTTCGGATTGGGGGGGGGGGGGGGGGGGGGGTGGGTCATGTCATGCCACTCGAAGAGGAGACAATTCAAAAGCCTTCAGGTTCTGTGTGTTCACTGCTATCGCACTCCATCAGTTTTCTCATTGAGGTTGGTGACATGAGGAATGGATGTACCGCTGATAGCTTTAGTGCAAGTCAAAATGTAAAGGCTCTGGCACAGTATTTGTTAACATGTGTCTCTTCCACCATTTGGGAGCATTGAGCGAATGCCAGTTTTTGACTCTTGCCAGTACAAACACATTGCTGGGAAGACTAGCTTAAGAGAAGGCTGAACAAGTAAATAGATGTCCTCGGGGGGCTAAAGTGGGTTTTCTTACAATAATAGTAATATATAACAGCAGTAACACCAACCAGGGGCGTTTGTAGGATTCAAAGAAGGGGGGGCTAAGCCCCAAAGGGAGCGTCACTTTTGTGAATGTGTGTGCAGTATATCTTTTTTCGTGGCCCCGGATATCCATCGTTTCCGACAGTTGATAGTCCATAGATTGGTTCAATCAGAAAGAGTGTGATTTTGCTCTGTAGTTTTGCTTGCATTCAGTATATGATGAACGCAAGAGACAGAATTTCAGGGTCATAGTGATATTTTATGCTCACTTGGACACTATGACTGAGATAAAGATGAACTAGTTCAGTGTCAAATATACCATTCAATGGAGAAAAAAAAATATTATAATAATCTATATTAATGCAAAGAATAGAGAGATGGCGATAGTTATTTCTTGTATTTCGAATTCGCTCGTTCACACTCTCGCTCAATGGAGACAGTTTCTAACTTCCCTTTCATTTGCCTCAAGTAAACCTGAATGTTAACAACTACAGACAGCCACATTCTGTAACTACCTGGACTTACAGGTAAAGCTGAATGTAAGCAGGTAACACTCGTTAACAACTACAGACAGCCACATTCTGTAACTACCTGGACTTACAGGTAAAGCTGAATGTAAGCAGGTAACACTCGTTAACAACTACAGACAGACACATTCTGTAACTAGCTGAACTTACAGGTAAACCTGAATGTAAGCAGGTAACACTCGTTAACAACTACCGATACACATTCGGTACTTCACGCACACTTCATGTAGCATACACATGCGAGTACATGATTGTATATTGGACTGTAAGCTTTTTTGTCTGTTGCTGACAGCAGACTCAGCTAAATATTAACAGCACATAAATTACCTGTACATGGTGTTGTACAAATATTTTTAGTCAATTACAATCTTTGCTTGTATTGAGAGGAATGGACCAGTGGAATTCCCTCCTTGCACAACCCTTTCTCCTGCAAAATTAGTTTTCCATACAACTAAACTGCAAACTCAAATACTTTTGAAAGAATCATAGTTTCTCAAGTATTTCGGTTGCAGTTTCAAAGAGCTCGAGAAATGCGGTTAAGGTTCCAGATTTTTTTTTAAAGCTACAACACTACAAAACTATCACAGAAAGAATGAGAGGAATGAGTGATAATGGGGTTCCAACAACTAATGAATGCGTCAGGGTCCCCAAGCAGGTTAATCATTCTGAAATCACAGACCGACTCCCATTTAAAGTCTGAAAAAGCAAAGTTACAACGTAGTAATTTAAGATTTTGAAAAAAACCCTGCATACTTTCATCCATTCTTAGTGTTTTCATGCAAACTTTCGAAGGCTTACTGGTCGGGGATTTTAAAAGACATGGATATTTATGAAATTATGATTATACAAAGTGTACTCACGAACAGGAAAGCTTTGACGTATACATTCTCACCGTTTTTTAACCTTGCTTGAAATATGCCAGATGAAAGCCCAAATGCCGTCTTTGTAGAAAAAAGGATTAGACAGAACTTTGGTCATTGTAATGCATGTCCGACTTCTGAATACTCAGAGGCATTAAAGAGTGCTTCAGAACTGTTTAAACTAGGACCCTACAAGCATACTGAATACATCAGGAAGGACGTGGTTAGAAGATATATATATTCCGTGGGTAAACACAGTTAAATCATAAATCCGTGGTGGGCAATTTTTGTGAGCTAAATGAAGGCGTGATTAATTCAAGTATCCCGGTTCCTGCTCTTGTGCGATTACCAGTGGGCCATGAATCATTCACTGTACCGTCCCGTTCCTCAGTCTCATCCAACTGAATTACAGGAGAGGACATTTTCTAATTAACTGTGGGTTAATTGCTCTCGCATTTGATGCAAGAAGAAGGATGTGCATCAAGCGAAAGTACATTTTCTTTGAAATTTAAAAAAGGGACAGATCACCAGCTTTGCCAGTGAAACTTACAGTGTTTAAAAAAAAGAAAAATCTGTATATCATTTTATATACTCTGGATATCATTTTATATACTAACTAACCGCATTAAAGCCATCAACAAGGGAAAAATAGAGTGTACTCCAGGTTTCAATCGGGCGAGTTGTAATTGTTATGTCCGTTATGTTCCATAATCTACCGAGACAAAGACAAGCATTTGCACTTTATGGAAATGTGGAAGACACCCACCGCGGAAAGTTTTTCTCAATTAAGGACGTTTTATTGAAATTTCCAAAGGGCTCCTTTAAATTATGTAAGAAGCTACTTTTATTTTTGTTTTCTGTCGCGTATAATACCCTGAAATGATGAATGGTTTTGTTTTAGGTGCCGTAGAATTTTAACATCCATCTACTGTAAATCTAATTCACTGTCAATGACGATATGAAAAAAAAATCCAAGCCTGTGGAAATATACCCTTTTTCCTTTGATCGTTCTCAGTTAGGAGTTGCACCAGATGTCCCTTCCAGTGGAACATGGGCGCAACACATCTGCACTGCAGAAGGCATTCGTTTGTATTTCGAATTCCACTTGTGTGTTGAGAGAGGAATTTCAAAAGGCTGTTCCATATTACTTCTGATATGAAAAGTATCATTCTGTAAATGTTTTCCGTGGATGAAAACCCAGATACCTCCGTGACTGTGCGCGTGGGCGTGCTCAGACAGAGCCAAGCTTGTGTTCAACGTTACATTTTATGGCTGTCGAAGCTGACAGATTGCCGTCTATTGGAATTCCTCTGGTCTGGTCACATCGTGTAATAACAGAGCACAAAAAACCCTTTGGAGACAGACAGTCTTGTCTGACTGGAGATTACAATCTCGTTTCTACATCTGCGTGTCTCCATTCCGATACGGATTCAAACACAAATTAAAAAGATTTCTGATGATGTCTCTCTCTAGTGCATTATGGGTCCTGTTTACTTTATCAATGCTGTTGTTGAGATGCAGTGGAAATGCAAGCAAATCTGCCAAAAAGACTTAAATTCTTTATGTAGTTTTTAGTACGAACAACAAGTGTGGTCAGGCCGAACAGGCTTCACATACCTCGCCAGCAGTTCATTATCCAGGACACGTTATTTATGGTTTTGGACACATGTTTCTCACTCGAGTGAGAGGCCATTATCATAGAAGAATAGAATCGAAATAGCGCATCAATAAAATTCTAAAGTGGATATTTTTTCCACACCACTTTCCTCAATTGTTACTCAAAATTACACAAGACATAATATACGCATTGTCGCTGTCGTTCGGGTTTCTTTTGTCATATTCGTTCAGATGATGATGCCAAAAGCTGTCACATCTATTCCAATGAATATTTTATCTACGGTGGATTGATTATATTTACATTGCCTTTTCAAAAAGGTGAGATTTAAAAATGAACAACAGTTTAGTGTATCGTGAGTTCTAATGGCCGCATAACTCACAGTACACTGCACAAGTGTACCAAAGGTTACACACTGCCAGGGCACAGATGCTATTCTCATCTCAAATACATATATATATATATATATATATATATATATATATATATATATATATATATATACATATATATATATATATATATACATATATATATATATATATATATATATATATATATATATATATACTGACATTCTTGTTTTCACCGACACTGCAGTGAAAGATAAGGCCCTGTGGGTGCATATTGAATACTGAATACATTCACAAGGGAAAATGCAACGCCACCTCTCTAATGCTGATACTGCTGTACACCACATTATAAAAGTACAGTAGAGTCGTCAAATAAAGTATAGTTTTGAGCTTCTCTGGTACATAACATAAACTATGAATGTAACGGCATGTGTTCTAACATATTATGACATAACGTTGTAAGTCTCTACATCTTCCGTCACAAACTAAAAACACATCTTTTTCAACTATACCTTGAATAGGTAGCACTTAAATGCCGTAGTAGCACTTAAATGTCCCTTACCGATAGCACTTTGTTGTTTAGCACTTTAGTAGCACTTAAATGGCACTTACGGATAGTACTCTGTAGTTTGACGTTATTGAAGAAATTGTACTTGCTTGATTCTTGTTGTTCTGAGTTTGGACTCATGGTTTAATGCACTTATTGTAAGTCACTTTGGATAAAAGCGTCAGCTAAATGACATGTAATGTAATGTAATATTTGACGCCCTGGGAGTGAGACCAGGGTGGAACAGCACATCGTGTAATATAGGTTATAGGAAAGTATGTTATGTATTTACCTTTAAATAATGTGCTCACTCTCCCCTACTAATTTTCCTGAAACTGATCACAAATGTGGTGATAACCTGCATTTAGCTTATGTCCATATTGTGTTACACTTTTACAGGAATGTTGTTGTCATCAACTGTTCACAGCGCAGTGACTTGGGAAGTACACATGCCCTTTCACTGATATGAAATGTAGTCAAATGTTCGAAAGGCAAATCTAATAAATATAATAACTTTTAGACTTGAAATTTAGTGTTAAATGAATAACACGTTTTATACGTTTCCTTTAACATCCAATAATTTGGTTAAGAGCAACACGAGTTTGGAATGTTTCCTTTACCACCATTCACTTGATACAATGGATTAAAACTTAAATCTGTCATGTCTAGGGCAATGATTGGGTGGGGTATTTAAAGCATGTTTACATACTGTAGTGTACAGTAACACTATTAATTTCATAGATAGTTAGAAATCCCATAGTAATGCGCAGGTTACAGTACGTCTCATGTTGTATATTATTATTTCTACAAACACCTCACCAAGATGGAGTTGAGTCAAAGGCCATAACAACTCCCTCTAAGGGGGATTGAGTTGGGAACTAGTCTTAATGAGGAACTGACAGGAATGTTATTTACATCAGTTCTCTTTGACACTGAGTAAATTGTCAGTGTGCCATCATGAGGCTGAGTACGGAGGATGGAGTGGATGATATCCAATTAAATAGTAAAAAAAAAAAAAACATGGTGAAACTGATGAAATTCTGCTGAAATATTGTCGTGATACTAATATATTCCAGCAAGCAGGAGATACAATAAGACACAGTTAGAGCCATATCTGCCCAAACAGAAGTCCAGACAATTAAATCAGTTTCCAAACCAATTACAGATAGTGACACTGATGGCGGTATGTGGGTGTTCAGGCTCTGCCTGCTATTGTGACTGTACATAAGATACAGGATAACTGGCTGCTGGCAGATATATATATATATATATATATATATATATATATATATATATATATGTATGCTACCTAATAATTGATAGGAAAAATAAGTGCAGCACTACTTTGCCTGCTGTTGGTGATCTTCCTGGTTTTGTAAAGTTATATTGCTCCGGGGTCGCTAACAGTCACCACAGCGAGACATAAACAAATAATATTCACGTTGAGCACTCTTCTGCTCTGAGTTGAATTGTTTTTTCAACTCAAAGCATTCAGGGCACTCCTATACAAATGTGACGCGCATTGAGAATCGCAAAAGCAGCGCCCGAAATGCTTCCACCTCGAAAAACGACTTTAAAATAAAAAAATAAATAAAAAAACATTCTCACGAAATCTGTCTGAATAAATAGAGGAAGTTTATAGTGGGTGAGCTTAAGTATCAAGCACAACCTTATTACAACTTATATATAATTATAATACAGGATTGTCTGCACACCATCTACTTCCTGTTTGTTTCGTTTCATGCGTGTTAGTATTAATGGAAATAATTTCGAAAGCGATGCTTAAACTACCTCCTTCTGTTTCATGGATTGGAGGTCCATTCATACATTATCATATTCAAGTAATGTGTTTATGTAACTCTGTTCATTCTGTACACATGACATCTATTGCATCTGTCCATCCGGGGAGAGGGATCCTCCTCTGTGGCTCTCCTGAAGGTTTCTTCCCTTTTTTTTCCCTGTGAAAGGTTATTTTTGGGGAGTTTTTCCTGATCCGATGTGAGGTCCTGGGACAGGGATGTTGTATGTGTACAGATTGTAAAGCCCTCTGAGGCAAATTTGTGATATTGGGCTGTACAAAATAAACTGAATTGAATTGAATTAAACGCACGTGAGGACGTAGATTGTTTCTTAAACCCTGTTTTCAAAACAGAAACGTGTGAGTGTGGATGGAGCCTCAGTCTTACTACTACCTGTCTGCTGCACTTGCATTAAAAGTGCATTGAAGCGATCTGTCCCCCGGGCCATTATGCAGCTCGACACATAGCCAATGCGTTCTACTCTGCCACCTTCACCTCAGTTCTGGAATCACCCTCCTCATTCAGATTAGCAGTCACCTATCTTGCATTTCAAAAAGCTTTCCCCTCCAGGAGCACCTCACATTGACCCTTTTCGGTGGAATAACTTCCCATCACTGCCTCCACTTAAAAAAATATATATATATATATATACTCTGTTAAATCATTTCTTTGTTTGTATTATCTGTTATCCTCTTATGTGATTGTTCTGCAGTCGAATAAACCTAAAGGACCCACAATGTTGTAACGGTCGTGGTGGAAAGCAATGTGTTTGCAGGTGTGTGGGCTTGCTGCACCACGGGAGCATCGATAGCCACAGCTGGCCAGCTGCCACTGTTCCCACAGCATGCCCACTGCTTTTCAAGGTTCATGAGTAAAGTCTTTTTAGGTGAAAACACCCCAGAAATAGAACAAAAAGGGGGAGATGAGGAGCGGCGCACGAAAAGGGCGTACGTTTTGCATATATGCACGGTATGGACACACCCCGACCAATATTTTGGGTCGACCGAAATGTCCCAATATTTGTCCCAATGTTCCGAAATGTCCCAATATTTGAGCAAACTTCTCAAATAACGTTTGCCTTATCACAGAGAGAATCGCTTGTTGACCGGGGAAGATAAATGCGCTACTGTTGTGATCATCATGACCGTAGCCAGCCATGAGGTCACCGATGTACGGGCCTCGGTAATCATTTCCCAAAAAAAAGCCAATGTCAATATCTGACAATGAATTCCTTATCACTGAGGTGAACAGGAGCCACATGCACATTTAAAAGAGGTTAAGGACACAAAAGAAGTGTACATCGTGCCATAACATGCTGTGATGAGTCAGCAGAGATAACATTAAATGAGAAAAGTTGATCTACGAGACAATCAATACAGAATTGAGAGCCTTACTCCATTATGCTCCATTACATTTTCATTTTGGGAATAGTCACATAGCGCCTGAATTTAGTGGTTTGATAATGATAATAATGTACACTTTATTGATTGAGTGGGGAAATTCTTCTCTGCATTTGACCCGTCCTTATTTATTAATGAGCAGTGGGCTGCAGTGAAGCGCCCGGGGAGCAACTGAGGGTTCAGTGTCTTGCTCAAGGACACTTCGACATGCAACTAGGGGGAGAGCGGGGAATCGAACCTGCTACCTTGTGGTTACAGGACGACCACTCATACCCCATGAGCTACAGCCGACTCCTTTCCAGAACACAAAGACTTTTCCACCATAAATTGATGCAGAAAAATTCCCAGCTGACGAGAACGTGACGGTGTTGTCTTTCAATGATGTTTCTTGGATCGGGAGGACAGACTACTAGTTATTTTCTCAGCCACAGAGCAGCAGGCACGTGTGGCGTAAAGGCTTCGAAAGAAAGGTGACACATTGCTACACATCTGAGAGTAGAGGGGATGCAGTAAAACCACACGAAAGGTCAGCTTACAAAGATTTGGACTGGGTGCCAACATGTAGTCCCTTGAGATGACAGAGCGAGGTCCACATTAAGGTTGGGATCTGGTCTTTTCAGTCCAATGTTGAACTTGCAATTGGGAACCCATACAAGTCAGGAAACAGTGGAAACATCTGCCGCCAGTGTGAGTGTCACCTCTGCTGACAGTTTAGTCAGGAGCACAGAAGTGAAGATGGATTGGACTTGTGGTGTATTGGCGTTGTGTTACTGAACAACTCGCCTTTGTTTTCTTTGATGTTTGACGGTCAGTGAGAATTTCCCCTCACAGCAGTGAGATGCCATTAAAAGCACTAAATCTGTTCCAACTCCACAGAATATGACAATAATAAACCCCCTAATATTGTGCAGTCCGGAAATGTAACTGTTATTCTTTTGTAAAGTCATCTCTTCTCTTTATACACTTAAAATGAAGTGCCTTTCAACAGCAGCTTGCATTTCTGTAGTATAATACAATTAAATAGTTTAAAAATGGATCCTAATAGATAGCAATACCTTTGATGCTGCCAAAATCCACATCATATAAGTATATACGCGACACTACGGGTGCATTTACTACAGCCCTGTAGAGTGGCAGTATATGGAGAAAGCACACGCTAGATTTATTTTGTATCTATTAATCTCACTTGCAAATCTAATAGCAAACATATCTCAATGCTTTGAGACGCAGCTCGTCTCAGGTTTCTGCAACGGTGACATGGGGCATTTGTAGATAGTCAAGGACCGCAATCCACCAACTCTACCAGCACCATAATCTCTGTAGAGACAAACTTTATTGTAACGCTTAAATTAACCCCCCCGAGACCCGGCAGATGTCCCCGTCTTAAAGATACTGTGAAAGTTATTGGTATCGTATACATCCAGACGCCCTATGGCATGCATTGATATCCACCTTGTCATGATAGCTTGTTGGGAAGGGGGCTATGGAACACGACAACTTGTAAGTAATTGTTATATTTAGCAATCAATCTGTGTAACAACAACTGTCCAAAAATGTGTGCCGCATAAGAGCATGGGAATTGCCATCATATACGTGCATCATAATGTTCTCAGACCTTTCCCTTTCATAATTTATATTAATGACTTGATTAATTATTGATTTTTTTCAGATTTATGACTAAACCAACTCAACACAGAGTGCTGAGCTGCATAACAAATCATCTTTAGTTTTTCCCAGCTTTCAGATGATGCATATCACTTTATGTGGCATATACTCTTTATCTTCTATCTCCTCCTAAAGATCCCCTGTCATCCCCTAAAAAGAAAACACCAGAATGAGCCTGTTGTTCATTACAAAGTTGTCAGCAGGATTCACATCAACAGATAAAACATAAATGTAGAGCGGTGGGTTATCTGCCTAATAATAGAAACACACATTTCAGAATTATATAACCAAATGGCAACATTTACCGACAGAAAATAAATCTTTCATCTTCACCATCTTGAAATCTGTGAATGAAGTTGAACTGAACATTTAATATTGTATACATATTAGGGCTGCACGATTATGGCCAAAATCATAATCACGATTATTTTTGATCAATATTGAGATCACGATTATTCAGAAATTTTAGGGACATCTTTTTATTGCGCTTTCACGTTTAAATGAACAAGAACACTGCTTCCACTGCCATTGTTGTGCTACATTCTGGCTAATATACACATCTTTCCATCAGACTGGTCCTTATCACAGTGCATCTCGTAGAAGGAAAATATAAATAAAATAGTATCAACGCTTTTTACCCTAAATTAAATCAACAGAGCACTGCTTTCACTTCCATATAAAAACATATACGGTTCTTATTCACCTGAAGCAAAATATAAATAAAATGTTTACTCAAAATAAAGGGCTTGTCTTTGGGAGGCGGATGGATACGCTGTCGCGCTGTAGCAGAGAAGCATTTTAAATGTATCAATATCGCGGACGATCATGCTCATTTAATTGTGGCAGCTAAAATCGGGATGGCGATTAATATAAAACAAGTTCAATGTAATCATTAAAACTCACTTCAGTGACTTCAGTAATTTAATGACCATGAATAAGCTTAATGACAAAATATTAATATTAGTATTAATCCATTGAGTGGGGGGAACAAAAAAATGAACTCTATAGGACAGGCCCTATATACTCATGCAATAATATATGGAGAGATTTCTGTGATTTGCTCAAGAGCTCCTCGTAACTGAGCGACTGACGTTATTTTTCCACTCCAATTTCAGTCCTTTACTGAAAGGAAATGTTGACTTGAGCCTTTTCAACCTGGTTGTCACATAGTGCATAACTCCACGGCCACTGTTGTCGTCTTTAGAAATAATAAGACGAGTGGTTCTTGTGGAAATGGTTCTTGTTCAAGATGACTTGTACCAGACTCTGCCAATGCATAGAGCCCCAAAGTGATTCCTTTAAGAAATACATATGTTTTAAAGAGAACACATAACATCAAAACAAGAGGGTTTGTAAGTGATATTGCTTTTGATCTCTTTGTATGTGACAAAAGCTTTTTCTAGAGCTTTGCTGAACAACACAAAAGTGTGACGTTGACATCCTGTCGGAAAAAAGAATATGTACAAAACAAACAAAGAAGCATGGTTGTGTGTGATTCTCTAGTGGTTTGGCTATAATAGCTGCAGGAGCTGGCATTCTGGTTTCTCGCTAATGAATCCCTCCATATGGAGTTGCAGCTATCGTGTCTAGCTTCATAGAAGCCTGCTGCAAAGACAGAAGGTTATAATCAATCCATACACACACACACAGGGAATATTTTTAACAATGTAGTTGAGTCAAAGTCTGTTTTTTAGCGTAGAGAGCGATGCCCAGCGGAACAGTCAGAGAGTCTTGAGCATATCGGTGGAAGAAAGACGGGGAAACGTCTGTATAGGTAAAAAGGTACAGAAACCTTATACTAAGTCTTTATTCACCTCTTTTCTTCAAAGTCACTGTGTATTCATGTTTCTTCTCCTGCCAGGCACTCAGGAGATATATGTACTCATATGTATACTATAGGAAGTCTATTTAATGGGCCGCAATGATGCTTTTGAGTTTTTACCAACAGATGAAATAATTTTTTTAGAACAAATCCAAGCTGGACAATAATTCACTACGTACAACTTTGAACCCCAATACAAACACACACAAAATGATTCACAGAATCACACAACAACATGAAGGATGAACAAGAAAAGGGGAAGGCGGACATCGGTATCAGAGTTTTGTATAACTTCAAAGTAATGCCTCATCTCTTTCTTGAATTGGTGTCTGCTGAGGCATTCATAAAAACAATAGTTTACATAAAATCCTACCTTCTGTCCATATCATTACACCAGAGTTTGAAGTGGGTCTGCACCTTTTTTTTTATTGCGCACCTGCATAACTTGCAGCTTCAGTGTTTTCTGAATCCGCTCTTTTGATTTCCGTATTATTATTTTTACAGGAGAAAAAACAAAATGATTGCAGAACAACCAAATGCTCAGACGAAGGCTGTGTACATAATAAAATATGTATTCAACGACAACAAATGTAGTCTTAAAGCTTTTTGGGTATTCTCTATCGTAATACTTATGGCCCAAAACTGCAAACTTTAAAAACACAAACTAGTTATGTCCAACATTTCTGAAAACAAAAAATGAGGATGCGTGCTACTTTTTTTTGCAATGTTGTCAGTGTCCAGACCTGCGTTTTCTGAATTGCTCCCCACCTGATTAGCATAAACACTAAGCGAGGGATCCTGAACCAATCTGATTTTCTGATATCGTCTTCAATACTCTCCCCGTGTCTCTGTCGTGTTCAGCACCCGTAGGTGGGAGACCACTGTGCCCCAGTCCACCACTACCAGCATGAGTTGATAGCGTGGCCACCGAACTTCTGTTTAGCAGTCTGGACACATGATTTGTGGCCCAGCTCTCCCCTTTTTTTTCCCCCACCTCTATTTTTAACCTGTGATTCTGGGCTTGGACTCAACATTCTCCAAAGCAGTTCTCTCACCTGCTGACCCATAGTGCAGGACCCAGTGGGTCTTTTGTCCCAGAGTGGGGTTCAGCTCACCCTTCAGACTGGGGCGAGGCCGAGTGTGGTGCATTGTTCTGGTTTGACCTATAATTTAGTCTTGTAAAGTGTCACAGCAGGGGTTGCACTTATCCAGCCCTATTACAAGATGAAGCCAGTTTGAAATATAGAATAATGGAGCTCCATCATCTAAAGTGTACCCTTCCAGTTTCATTTGTCACTGAAGCTTTGGTGAATGAGGAGTGGCTATTTAGCTGCTCTTTTTTAAAAGGGCAAACCCCAAAGAGATCAATAAGATGATTATATTTAGCTGATCTATGCATAGATTCATACATACATCCTCTCATCTGCTTGTCGTGTATCATGTGTCTTTGCGGGCTGCTGCTGCCTATAACACCAGAGGATGGGCAAGAGGAACTAGACAGGAAATATAGCAGTAGTTCAGTTTGGGAAATATACTTATTCACTTTATGCCCGAGAATTTGATGAGATCATCAATTTCAGGGTCCAGGAAGTGGCTCCACTGCACTTGGCACACAACCCTCCATAAACCAGAACTTGTCCTTTTTTTTTCTTTCATTTAGTTTGAATTAAAGTAACAAAATATAATGTTTAGTTTATTCTTCCGTTTTGGACAGCGCCAAGTTATCCGTCAGCACCTCCAATCTACATGCCAAGCTAACCGGCTCCAGTGTCATATTTAATGGACAAGACATGAGCGTAAAATCAATATTTCTGCAAGAGAAGAAATAAACGTATCTTTCCGTTAACAACATACAAACTCCACAGAGAGGTTTTTTTACTTGTTTTTGCTTGTTATCAAAAAGTTTGATTGTTAATACTATTATTGTTGCTGTTGACAAGCTCCAAATTATACTTTTGTTGTTTTACTGTTGTAAAATGTGAAAATACTTTTGTAATTGTACTCAGGCAATTGAATGGCAATCTGGCTGTTTTGGCAAACGCCAGATGGGCCAGCCCACCTTGTGCCCAGCACCAGAAATATGGGTGGAAAAAACATTGAGATTAAAAAAAAATTATGTTGCCAACATTCAGCGTATCCCTCCCTGGTTTTTGCAGTTTTTTGTTTTTTTCTGGTGATGGAGTAGGATAAAATCAAGACAGAAAACAGAAAAAGGAAATGGATAATAAAGGACAGATGGTATTGGTTAGTATCCACTAGTAACATGCATATACGTGTCTTTTCAAAATAAACTTATTTTCAGGAAGTTCGGTTTAGGCAACAAAACCACTTAGCTAGTTCAGGAAAAGAGTGCGGTTGACTTTGACTTGACTGACTCGTGACTAAAGTCACTACTACACTACAGGACTCAAACAGCAGCCTCCTGGATGAGAGCCCCTTTTCTCACTCTTAATGCTACACAGTCGCTGTGGCTGTGTAATAACGATGCGGGTGAGTTTACATGGGAGTTAGTTGAAAGCCCGGCGCGTTGATGGGAGTGATCATAACAAAAACAGTCGCGGGCCTGGAGACTGGGTAGAGTCCAACACTACATTATTCATTATGCTCTCACGTTCCACAGCATTAACATTGGAGAGGTGGAGATGCATTCTTCCCTGCTAATTTATTCAGTATTTGATGTGCAAACACAAGGCCTTATCTATCCCAGCAGAGTCGGTGAAAACAGAAGAGTGGTCACGCATACATATTCAAAATGAAAGTACCACCTGTGCCATCCCAATGTGAAACCTTTAGGAAACTATAGGTGAGTGTAGAGCATGTTGCAAAAGTCATATGGGCAGAGTGTAACTCCACACAAATTGACCCCCAACAGGCTAGTGGGATCAAACCCAGCACCATCTTGCTGTGAGGGGGAACAAAGCTAACAACTGGGCCACCCTGGGGAAGGTACAGTTCACACATTTGTGGTGAGAGTCTGAATCCGTAAAGCCTTGTTAGAGTGTGTGCTCATAGAGCTATGTAACAAGACGCAACCAAAGATTCCTATCCGTGTGTGTTAGACGTCTGAAAAAAACGGGAAGAGGATATCCTCCGGTGCAGACTGCTTTGAAGGTGGCGGGAGTCAGGCAGCACAACCCCTTTCAAGCCACGAGGAGTTAGTGGTCAGACTGAATGGCTGCCTCACATCATCATATCTGACCCGTCTCATAACCTCCACCCAGAATATCAGCTTCTCCCTCAGGCCAGAGTTTCAGAACCACAAGTATACATCTGAAGGCCTTAAATACAGTTTACCGGAGTATGTTGTACAATCGTGTTTTTTGTGTTGTATCACATTTCTAATACGCAGCAATTAAAGCCTGGCGTTTTCTTTTTTTTTTTCGGCAGCACAGATTTGTATACTGATTTCCTCCAGGGATGGATTCAGCCCATCGTAAACACGAAATTTCAAACAAACGCAAAGATAATCATATGTGTTATTGCTTTCGGTGAGGGATTTCACGTTCTCCCTCTTGCACACGCGTGCACACACACACACACACACACACACACACGGCATTGCAACAGGCAGCGCATGTTGAACAGATGAGATCATGGAGTGAGGACACTGAATTATTCATCCTCTGTCACTCTGTGATTACACAATACTGACTTCCTGTTCACAGGCATTAGTGGCAACCCAGAGTTCACACACTTCGACCACACGCACACACATTTCACTATGCGTCCGTGTGACGCTCTACCTCTTTATCTCTCAGCCTCGCCTTGATGGCAGTCTCGTTCCAGTCGGCGCTTCTTCGACGCCTGTGTTTATTTTGGTTGATTTTTTTTTTTCCCCCAGCACTTGTTACCCTCTTGCCCTCGTCTTCTCCCTCTTGTGTTCCGTGTCATGGACTCTGTCTCAGTGTTTCCACCTCCTGCTGTTTGAGGGATGGTCGATATTGATGCAGCGTGCCATTGCTCCAGAAGTGACAGGCAGTTAAAGGGATGAGAAGACGGGGTTTGAAATTGGTTTGTGGAGACATCTTTACTTTTGGTTGCCTCCTTGCATCTTACACATCCAAGTCAGGGAGAGTTACAGTCGTCAACACATCATGAATATACATAGTTCAGGATAGTAGAACTTACAATTACTCATTTAAAAACAAACCAAATGAGGAAAACAGATACAGCTTATCTATGTGCAACCACAAATGAAACGGTTTCCATTTGAAAACATGTCAACAGATGAAAAGCCACAGTCTGATGGCTGCGCTTAGCATTCATGCATGATTTCCATTCGTAATTTAAATAATATTCAATTTTACATTTCCTGAGATACGCTCATTTTGTTCTGCTTTGACAAACTAATTACTGGCAGAGCAACACAAAACAAATTCTTATTAAATTGCGTCTTGTGCTTCCCCGTTTAACCTAAATTGTAACTGAGCTAGAGAGAAAGAGAGAGAGAGAGAGAGAGACACACACAAGAGAAAGAGAGAGCAGAGTTTCTTAATGCGGTTTAGAAAGAGGATTTAATATTGTGATGGGAGCTCCAGGTTGAAAACAGACCTCTTAAATGTTGAGCTCAAGCCCACTAATGTAGACATCAAATAATATTAAAAGCAGGAGCCAAACAAAAGATCCAGCAGCTTTTCAATGTCTGAGTTTGTTAGGATTTTTGCAGGTAACGCTTTTTTGTTTGTTTGCACTGTGACACATAAATAAATAATAAGCAAAACATGATGTATTACAGTTATTTATATGGTGTAATTATCAACAGTATGATACGTACCTTTGCTGTTTGACAAGTGGTGCGTTAAACCAGCTAAATTAATTGGATCAGTGTAAGTTCACACTGAATGAGAAAATATTCAGAACATATAAATGGTGATTCACCAATCATAATAACGAAGCTTGGTAGGAAATCAGGGAAAAAATGCATTGTGAAAATATCTATTGCATTACATTATCCATTAGAAAAGATGTCGCTGAAAATCCGAGACATTTAAAAGACCCTTATGTACTCGGCAGTCGGGCGTCTCAGACACACAACATGCATTATTGGCAGCCGGGGTGACGTTTTCAGAATATGTGCTTGGTGAGCAGCTTGCATTGGGATGAAAGGTCACCATATTCAGATTTCTCATAAATCTTTAATACATCCTTCATTTATTCTCGTCAGCCATATCATCATCTAATGCATTTCTTTTGGTTTGCAGCAAAACATTCTGAATTCCCATTATTTGCTTTCTTTTGTTCAACATTGTAATGCCTGAAGGACAATTCACTGACATGATGTCCGAGGACATGAAGTAATGTTCTGAGAGACCCGGGCTGGTTTGTATTGGCATGCTCTGAGCTTACAGGCACAGTCTTGACCTTGGTGCATGTATATTTTGACTTGTGTTATTTGGCTCTATTTTACACTGACGGGACACCGCATTTGTAATAAGCTGCATATTTGCTCCACGATACCACAGCCGAGCAGTTGGGAAGTCAGTTAATGTTGCAGTGGTCATTGAGCCAATGCTACTCTCTGGAGTTCAAAGTTCTGGATTTGAAATTCAGAGCATCGGTGTAGCAGCAAACAACGGTTTGCTGTGTAAAACTGTCATAATCCGCGCTTCTCTGTGCTATGCTTACATTGCCAGTACGGCTGTGCACGCTCAGTGCACGTGACCCTCCGTTGTCCCCCCGACTGGCTAGCTAATAGCCGCCGCTCTGCTCTGCACTCACGAGGCGCTATTAAATCCACAGTGTCGACGGTGAACATTTTGCCTTTTTTTTTTTTATATTTTGCTTCGTATAATAAATATGCCAGTTTCACCTGTCTATTACTCACTGACACAAGCTAAGATGTCACTTTTATTTTTTTGCAGTTTTGACCTTTGTGCCACACAGCGGCACATAGACCAACACTCTACATGTCGCAGGTGCAGCAGTAATAAAAAAAATGTAAAAAAGAAGAAAACTTTTATTTGTTTACGTTCTTTAAAATGTCAATCCTTTCCTCTGAAACCTATTAACCAGAGTTACAATGGAACTGAATTCTTATCGATAGCGCCTCTCGTGAATGCATCAAAGCCTCTGTGCATTCCTGGAATAACAATAAGGGTTTATACTGGGGGAAAATATTTCATCCAGATCTGTGGGGAGAGATAAACACGTTAATATTATAGAGACAATAATGCCCCTAAGGATGATAAGTTGTAACCTATAACACACAGAGAGGCCCGTTGGGCTGTAGGAAACCTTACGGATTGTTTAAAGCACCACCAAATTGATCATGCCTAAAGGCACAATCACAAAATTGAAATTGGTATTGTTGCCGTTTGAAAATGTGGCAAATAAAGAGCACGTTCAAGGGTAAAAAAATCAGGCTGTCGCTTTTTTTAATCTAGTATATGTCTTAATTTGATACTAAAAGAATGATTTTGATAAACACAGCAACCATAAACAAATCTGTGTAATTTCCTCACCGTAATCTTTAAACACACTGGAGCGATTAGCGTCAATCTATTATACTCCAATGAACACAGACAAAACTGCCTCCTCGTTTAAGCCTCTGGCCAAATTAGTCCAGATAAACACAGCTCAAGGCACAAATATTTAATTTTGGGTTTAAGTGTTATCCCTTGTGGGCCTTTTATTGCACAGGAAATAATTAAAAGTTCAATACGAGCATATTAAATATACAACATTTAAAAAACACACACACACACACACACACACACACACCATTACGTGGTGCCAAAAAGCCACGGTTTAATTATCTTCAAAAAAAAAGGTTTTCACATTCTTCTTGAAACTACCTTTTAATAAGCTCGCCTGTTACAGTCAGATTAGGCCTATTCACCTGAAGGTGTTTGGTATGTTTAGTGAAAACCTCTTCACTTTTACTGAAGCTTCTGAACAAGAATCTTCGCCTTCGATTACTAATTACTGGTTTTTATTGTCATAATTGCAGCAGTTGCGCAATTGCACAACAGAGTGTCTCTTCTGAAGATCTGGTGGTGCAGAGCCCCCCCCCCCCCCCCACCCCCCCCTAGTTGTTCCTGTAGGAGAGAGAGAGGGAGAAAAATGGGAAGACGAGAACGGGGTTGGAAGGAGGGAAGTCGGAGCTGAGTCGAAGTGGACGGGTTCGACGTACTGAGGGCTCGGATGATTGGCTGGGTTAGGGGCGTGGCCTTCGTTCCCGAACTATGTTAATAAAACACCACTAGTTGAAAAAGAATCCAACGGTAACTTTAAAAAGTACTTTGACTCACTTCCCTCTCTGCTTGAATGTTTTCAGCTCGTTTCACATTCGACCAAAACCAGTATCATTGATAGGTGTGATCAAAAGTATGCAACTGGTTATCGTGGCAGCAAGGTGAGAATGTAAACCTTTGGAGGTCAGCAAAGACAAGAGTTTCACAGAGGATTAAGTTGCCCTTTTAAAAAAAGTATATTTCGCACTTCCCGTTAGCGGGACCTAGCCATGCAGATATTCTTTTGGTTTAATATGCCAAAGATTTGAGATATCTGTCTCTGAGATATCTGTCTCTGAGATTTCTGGCGTGTGGTCACCAATATTTATTTATAAACCTACCTATCCATGGTCTAATGTTGTTCAGTAACATTCAGGCAGGAAGTGGTATGTAGTTCATTTAACCCAAACACAGAAACCGATGTAGAATGTATTGTATGGAGGATGTATTTGATGAATTGCAGGGAATCGAGATGGAATGAGCAGTGAGGAACCTGCATGCAATTGTTAAGTTCGAGAACTTATATCCATAATCACTTGTGTGGTTGAATACAAGCAGGCAGTGAAGTACAGAGTGGGAACTTTTCAATTATAACTTATTATAACTTAATATGATAACTTTTTTTTTTTTCACTGGATTTTAGATTTGGTTGTAAAGGTGGCAAAAGGTGAGATGATTGTGATGAATAGCCTTAAAAACAGCCATTAGCAACACGTCTTGTAATTGTCACCAATATTTTTCACTCAGCAATTGAGATAAATGTCGCAATCGAAAAACTCATTAATTTCAACACAAAAGGTTTTCATGGAACATATATTTCTGGACCAATTGTTCCTATGAAATGAACCCATATGATATTGTTTGTCTGCGTTAATCAGCAAACACATTGTATCATATTTTGGTTTGCTTCAGGAGTCGTAATGAAAGTCTAGTCTGTCTACTTCAGTTTTATTGTGTGCTTTAATTAGACATTCAGACTTTATGATTTAGGGAATAACAGGAAGCAAGTCAGGTATAGAGAAAGGAGGAGGGTTATGAGACCGACAGGTGAAGAGTAAACATCAAAAAAGGCTTTTTCGGGAAATCATCAGCACAACTGCGTTATTTCCATATTCTGCATCTTTATATTATGTATAATTTCTTGATGTCTAGGAATCATTTTGCTTGGTTCATTGTTCCTTGTTGTCAAGCCATGTGTCTGTTAACAGAGTCACTCCCATTATTAAGGGGCAGATATGAAGAGAATGTAAAGACCGTCATATTTTAATGATGCAGGCTTCTCCAAACTAAGAGTAGCATTAAAATTCAGATCTTCAAACAATCCTTTTTGGATCTTTCAACACAGAATCTGAAAAGGCAGACTGGTAACACGCAGTCAAAGTAAAAAAAAATGTATAAATGGCTGTACGATAGCAGTGGTGTGAAAGCTTATCTCCACTAGCCAGCACAGCCTTTTTTTAATCACTCTTTTTTAATTGCCTTGGTAGTTGCACAAACCCAGTGAAATATAGGCTACACATGGTGTGCGGTAAACACGTTAGAAGTGTCCATCCTTCAAGCATAAAAAACACTCACGCCCCGAAAGCCTTGAAAGGTGACTGTCATGATGGGGGGGGGGGGGGGGTGCGGGGAAAAAAGTATGGATAGAAACTTGTCAAACTGTTCCTGCAGCACAATCCACCTCTCCGCACTCCATCCCTGTGCTCAGTCGGATCCGGTTTTCACCAAAATAAGTCAACCCTTCCTTCTCAGTCCTCTCAAGTGACATTGTGAGCTCATACAAGTGTGTGTGCACAGAAGCATGATACTGCACATTGTGTGAACATGACTGAGCATGACTGAGTGTTTGATATTACCGTCACGCAATTAGTCACGAAAGAAAACCCCCGAACTGCTGCGTCCCTCCACTGAAACATCTGAGTCTCTGGTGAAATATGGCCCAAATATTTTATTTTTTCCTTTTGTTTGACATTTTGGGAAATGTGCCTCCTCACTCTCTTGCAGAGAGTTAGAGGATAAAAGAAAAGAAAAAAAACACTTTTAAAAAGGAGAGCGGTATTGATCTTCTCACCTAACTCCGCAAGAAAGTGAACAAGGCTGTCTTTCACAAAAACATTGGGTGGGACTTTGTTTTGATTTACTGTACTGAATGTGTTACAAAGTCAAGATTACCACCAGCGTCAGTGTTTCTCTTTGAGTCGCGTACATTTTCAACGGGAAGGATTGTAGTAGGATATTTGAGGAATTCTTGTCGGTCAGTATTAAGTGGAGGTCAACAGCTGCGTGGTACTACACTGTTTTTCAAGAGCAAAAGATCCTGATAAATGAAAGTTTTCTCAGAAATAAAATCACCACATTAAAGGCCTCTCATATGCCGGTAGTATCCCACCATCTCTCAATTCTGTACGCTCCTACCATCTCTAATACAAGTATAATGTCCTTAAATTGAACACATTCTACAGGGCAGCCCTGCAAATACCAGTTAAAATTGAACAAAATTAGAAAAGGGAGGTAGTTCCAGTTGGCTTGATGGGATTCTGCACACCGATGGAGGTGTAACAGCAGGCTTGAAATGGATAAATGAGTTGACTCGGAGGGGTTGAAGTAAGTGACCTTGAGTTAATACACCTGCAGAGCAGCGAGAAGACTTGACTGAGGAGAGGTGCTGTGGAAGAGAACAGGTCACTGATAATATACTGATGTTTCGTTTCATGAGAAGTAAAAACGATCTTTGGGGGGGGGGGTTTACGTTCACATCATGACAAACATTTAGTAAAACCTGTGATTAAATTGTGTCATGATTAATATTTATGATATTTCATATGAGGCCCTGTCAGTTTTGACAACTCCTGCGCTTTGCTTTGCTGCAGAATAAATCATCTATGTCTGCATGTTATCAAACTGAAGGAGCGTATGGTAAAGGATGCTGATATTGCAGGTGTTCAGAATGGTACATTTAAAAGAACCTTATAAGACACAGTCACTGGTGTATAGAGAGCAGCAATATGTACATCTATTTGCATTAAAACATCATGGATTATTTCTAGTTTCAAAGTGACTAGCTACACATGTCTGACAGAGCTGCTTGTTATGATTCTGTTGATTCGTGACAACAAATAAGGATATCTGCCCCTCCTATTATACGTTGTTAAAAAGTCTGGTTAAAAAGTCAACATGAAAAGTGCCTTTCTTTACTGTCAAAACAAATGCAATGATGCAAATTGTGTTCAGAGTGACGGATTCATCCTTTGGCACCCTGGCAGCGTCTGTGGATATCAAGATGTGAATATAATTAGTTTAAATTCGCACTGCAAAGCTCTCCCTGTATCCAGAGGCCTAACAGCTCTAGGCTCATGAGTGTAAACTGTTTTTTACTAATTAAATTGAAAATGTGTTCAGAAATATGCCTCGCTAAAGCACAGCAAAGGACATAATGGCCTTGAGGTGGGTCCTGTTTTATTATTGTCTCTTAATGTGATTTTAAGATGAATGTATTACATCAAATTACCATTCAGCCAATATGGTCCCCGGCAGTCTTCTAGCATAGTAGACTCACTACGCACTGCAGAGAAAGTGAAAGTAATGGGGACCTCCCTAAGAGTTTAATCAGGCTATGCTTAAAGCTTCTATGCACAACATTCAGACCATTATAAAGTATGAGCTGAGCTTCTTTGGTTTTGATGAAGCCGTCCTCATGGAAGCGGGCTCTCCCCTTTAGTAAATACCGTTAGCTCTGTCAGCACTCTTGCCGTTGTTTGCACTGATAGCTCTGTTTGCACCGTTAGCTAGATAAGCTCTGACTTTCAATATGTAGTATCTTTTTAAAGATAAAGTTCTGAAACGCTTGTTACATTCTTTACACTGTCCTTTCAAAATATACATCCGTGTTCCGAGTTTAGCCGTTTGGTTTGTTCTCGGAATTCTTTTTGTTTTGGGTTCAAATTCGTATGTTTTTTACATATATAAGTAGGCTATTTTACCTATATTAAGTTAGTCAATTACCTTGCTACGTACATACATATACCTCAATAAACACTTGTTAGTGCGAACATGCTGGCTGTGGACCACCTATTTCAACAACTCGCAATTGTGAAATCAGTTTTATAACCCATTTTCACCCAGGAGTTATTTAATAAGCATTAAGGTGACTTGTCAGGAAACACCTTTGAGCCAAATATGTAATTACCTAATACTGCAGAGCAAAACTTTTTTTAAAGATTCAATTACATCAAAAATGGGGATGAAAGGAAGGTCAAAGTATTGTGTATGAACATTTGCTTTTATGATCCCTTTAAGATAGACATATTTTCTTAGCTGTGGGCATCATCTATATAATTTACAATCCAAGACTTGCTATGAAATATATATAAATGTCTAATTGTACCTGTCGATGGTCTCACACAGTACCACACAGAGGATGAATGCAAAGTGAGAGAGTAAAATAATATCTCATATAGATGATACAAAATCAATACGCTCAAAAGTAAACTTCATTTTTTTTCTCACATATCAACTGGCAGATCATTTCTGCAAAGTTAAAAAAGTGTTTTGGGGATAAAGTGAGTGATGTGATTAATGATAAAATAACTGAAAAAAATTATGGACTAGTGTGAATGCAAATAGTTGCTCTTCCAGTCAATCAATGCTCATTTTCTTCACTGGATGGATGGAAGGTGCATCACTGTAAATTATAATTATCTCATGGTGAACCAGAGAGTACAGTATATCTGAAACACTCAAGCTTGGAAGCCACAGGAGTCAAGCGAGTTCAAATCCTCATGAAGCATACAAACCAAGTCGAAGACTGAGTATAATGCGTTACTGATGCGATTACCTCACTGGGCAATTACATTGTCACTACATACCTCCAAACAAGGTGAACCAGCTTTGTGTCACAGATGCTCAATGTTCAGTTACTTAAAAGCAGAAAGTCACAGGTTGCAACAAAATCGCATTGCATTGTGGATAACGTTTAGAGAGAAACATATTGTGCTTTTGATTTTTTCAAACATATTGAAATCTGTATAGGGAGAAGGTTGTTGGTTGATAGGTCAAGACTTTCACCCAGGAAATTTCTGTTAATGTCCCGTGTACTTTTATAGCATGAACATAACCAAGTAGTAGTTTTCTTTTATTAAACCAAAGCACTTTGCTTGTATTTTGTTTGTAACTGAGTTATTTTCTAATAGATTTGTTACCTAAATATAACAAAGTATTTTTGTAGTGTTTTGTTTTTGTTTTGTTGTGTTAGTCAACAACATGTTTGTAACTGCAACCGTTTGATATGATAGAAAATACATTCCCCTCCACACATATTGGGCATGCAGTTTAGTTCTTATAGGAGACATGGTTAAACCCAATAGAAGCTACCATCCAACCAAAAGCTGTGCAAACCATAGCTGCTCTCGTTTGGCTAACATTCATTTTTTTCAGATTTTCTTTTACTGAGTTTCCTTCAACCTTGAGGTGGCTTTGCTTTCCACTGTTTCAGATAAATCAAATATCGCACGGTTGCTGTGTCATTTTTCCTCAATCAGTTCTTTTCACAATTCAATCAGGGAGAGACCAGTTAGATAAAGAAAGGATGCATGTTTATTGTTAACAGATGATATGAAATGATGAAGTCTCAGAGTCTTTGGCGCTTGGACTCTGCGGGGAGATTTGCAATTGAGGGCCGACTGCCCCGATCAGCAACGAGATAGACCCCCCCCCCCCCGTGGAGTCCAGACCTGGTGGTGGTGATGAGCTGATGGAATTATGAGTTGATGAAGCTGATGGATCCGTGGAGACTGGGCGGAGATGGGGAGGTGGAGAGGTGCGTAACAGCAGCATGAAAGAACTGAAGGTAGAGAGACAGTCATATTTAAATGAGACAGCAGCGAGATGATTGGCTAACCGTGTCATTGTGCTTATTGGATAGAGGGGATCAGCTGATCTGCGCAGCTGGTGTCATGATTGACGGCGCAGGACGATGACGGCAAGTAAACAATGAGTGAGCATGCGTCAGGAATGATTGGCAGGTATGTGTCTGAACTTACGCTAGAGCTCCATTAGGGTGCCTTTTATAATAAACTTTGCAATAATTCGTGCTGTATTATTGCCCACTTACTGTTTTATTCATTGCAGTATTCCGTCGTTTGGTAGTTACCTCATGACGGTGTTGGCAAAGCAGTTATCTATTCTTTAAACTTCCTTTGACAAGGATGCTTATCAAATCACTATATGCTATCATTTCAAGGTTCATGACACCCAAAACTCAATAGAACTGTCACTTACTTTTGAGTATTTCCTTCACCCTGGTATGTGACAAACTGCTTTGCAAGTGCAAATTGTGTCAAGAAGTGGGACAAAGATTGGGAGAGATACCTGATAATACCGCTGTAGAATTGAGGATTGCAGAAAGAAACGACAGTTGTTCCATTTTGAAACAGCAGAGTAAAAAGTGAGGTTATTGGAGTTGAAGTGATGGATGGGCACAAAGGCTTTCTCTCATCTGTGATGCTCTGAGTGACCTGACATTTTCCACCGGGAGTGAAGTTTTATATTTATCCATGGCACAAACTTTGCTCCAATCTTGATAACAGTTCTAGTTGTGCAACATATTGTATGTGACTTAAAATAGTAGGTAGTTAGAAACCACTGTTGTCCACATAGCAGGGTGGCTATGTTAAGGTTCCAATTACAAAGAACTGGGTTATCGCACCACCAGTGTGAACAGTTTCTCCACCTTCCCATATCTGCTGATTGACAGCGATGTGTTGACTAGCCGATTAAACAGTCTCAAGCGTAAAAATTTAAAATTAGTCTCTCCATACAAATACCTGGGTGTTATGATAGGTGACACTCTGTCATGGCCAGCTCATTAAGCATACTGTATATTTAGAAGAGGCAGAAGCGCATTTACTTTCTCTCTTGACTTGGATCTTTTGGAGCCAGTAGACTGATTATTTTTCAGTTGTTTTTTGTGTCATGTTGTACTGCAGTATTGCATCTGTGAAACCCCAAACTAAACTATATAATCAAATTTGTACAAAGATTATTGCCTATACTTGCTCAGAGTACCTGCTCTGACTCTAAACCCAAATCAGTGTGCTGCTAAATGAAATCTGAATCCAGAGGATACAATCTGTAGCTGTATGTTTAACCTTTGTATCAATTTATCTGTTATATTTTTCCTCGTGTTTTTTTAGATGAGCATTGAACTTAAAATATTCGTAATTTTTCACACCACTCGTTCATGCTACACTTGGCCCAGGTAGCCAATCAAATGAAGCAAAAAGGTGCGCTTTACTTCTGGAACACCCTCTTCTTGCGTGTGTGCCGGTAGATGTCGTCGCTAGTTAGTTAGCTGTGGACTGGCGGAGAGCTACATAGTATATGACAGTTAATATGGGAGAGACAACATTTTACACGTTAATCACATTTAATATCCCCGTTGCACATGAAGTCCTGCACCACAGCTTTGATGCAGTATGATTAACATGTCATTATTAATTATGAATTCCACTGCATTTCTTTGCTAGACATACCCCGAGTTGCTGTCTGCACCAGAAGTGATTGGTTACCGTTGTTTTTCCCTCAAAAAAGATATATTTATTCAACTTTAAAACAAGCTAGTATGACAAGGTCGATACTAATGCATGACACGGTCGTCTAGATTTATATGATACCAATAGCTTCACTCGCTACATTCTCATAAAGACAGTATTGTCGGTCACACGATAACCCAAATACTCCACGGGTTACCCGTTTCAGCCACCTATAAGAAATACAGTGTCAAATAAGCTACTCGCTGTTACTCATCCAATACAATCAAAGAATAAATCACTTCTTTATTGAGGGTTGAGCATAGGCAAAATGTCTCCTTGGTGAAATGAGCAGCATCAATGGCCGTGCGCGCTCACAATGCATGCACGGCCGACCCAGCCATGTAAACAAAGCACAGAGATGCTCGAGTTACAACGCAAACAAATGGAGAGGGACTTCCTTCTCTTCCCAGGGAGCCAATACTCCACTACCGCTGCTATATTAACGCTCTGAATAGGCAACCTTTAAATAGTATTCAGTTAATTACTATCATTCTCCTCTTCCCTACAGGAGAATTAGTGAGAGGCGCACACATTGAGAAAGAAAAAAGAAATCGAAAAGAAGCACGGTAAATGCCAGAATAAGTACATCGCCATGACATTTTGTCGAGACATTCGTTGTTCTCATTAGCGCTGTGAGCTACCCCCCATGGGGTTGACGTTTGTTGTCTTTAAGTGTGATGATACCTGCAAATCCGAGGACATTCACATCAGCCTCAGATGTACATTGTGTTTCGTGTGTTAGCATGCTAACATATTAGCCTTTTTTTTAACTGAGAGCCTGTGAGCACGCTACAGCCTCACAACGCCTGGCGGTAGACTTTTAGTGATTGGTTTAATCTAATTTTGATAAATCACTTTGATGCTTGAATTTCCAACAGGGAATCAATTCAACATGCATGTGTATTCTGGGGGGGGGGGGGGATAACAAAAGAAAGTGATCAGTAAATGCCTGAGTAAAAAGGCAATGAACAACCAAGAGGAGGACACAGAAATCCTTATAGTTGCTGTGTTTTTGACTTTGACCAATTGGCAGCGGAATATTCCAGAGACAGACTGTCTGTTTGGTCTGCATTCACTGGAGCCAAACTCACCACTGGTAACTACTGGTTTGACAGGTTTCCCAGAATCATTTAAAAAAAAAAAAAACGTTTCTTTTCCTTCTGCATCTGTGGCTGCCCCCCCCTCCCCCCCTCCTCCTTCTCTGCTAAGGAAGAATTTGTCACGGGTGATTACCTTAGTGACAGTGTTATCAGGCATTACTCCACCCAGAAGCCTCTTCTGATCCAAATATTCAAAATCCATTTCCCACACACGGATCGCACGCTGGCACATCTCTAGCACATCTCTGGCACACTGAGTGGTTTCTCCAGCCCGAGAGAGGCTCAGTGCAGGAGGGAGGAGTGAGAGTGAAGGGCTTTATGTGGGTTTAGCTCCTGAGGGACAGATTCCTGCTAATCATCCGTGATCACAGACCGAATGTCAACATGCAACAGCAGCAATACTTATATTCCTCCCTCAGTTGTTTGAGACTTCCCATTGTCTGTTGCTGCTTCTTGTTACATTTCCACTGCATCACTTATTGTTAACATTTTTACACCCACACATACATTGTCATTTGTGGTTTTGTGGTTTTTTGGGGCGGATATGGAAATGGAAAAGAAAAACAATTTGCTCTCGATGACAGGAGGCCAAAGGCAGCAGAAGATTATTTTAGTTTTTGAGAGGGATTAACTTTCGGTTGCTTTTTTACAACATGAATATAGTTTAATCTGTCATCCTTGCTACTATGTATATTGGAATATATAATAACATAGAATTTAATTTGGGGAAATGTGCTTGTAAGCTTTTTGCTTAAAGTCAGTTGAGAAGATCGATACAGCTCTCTTGTCTGTCCATTAAACATGAAGCTACATTCAGCAGCAGCTTAGCTTAGCATAAAGACTGAAGCTTCCCTAACTCTGTTCAAATCAAACCTGCCTGTCATCAAAAAAACACATTTTACACCATGTTTGTTTAATCCTTACGAATGTGTGTAACGTTTTGATTTATGAATGCTAAGCTAAGCTAACAAGCTGGTGGCTGTAACTTTATATTTAACGGACAGATACAAAAGTGGTATCAATCTTGTCATATAACTGGTACCAAGCTCAAACACATTCTTGGAACCAAACATTAATACAATAAACAATCACAAAATTATAATATCAGTGCATCTACTTAGTCTATCTATCTAGTAAATTTCTTTCTAAAATTCTTTATCTTCTTACTTCATTCACCTGGAGCAATTCCAGCCTGCTCTTTTTAACAACACGTGTGGAGCGAACATTTAAAAAAAAAAGGTAATTGGGTTCATGTCTTTCATTCTGAGGGAGCTTGTTTCCACAGCTTTGATCTGTCAAAGCTCTGTGGAGCTTTCAAAGCCCTGTGGTCTGACGGTGTAAAGGATGGAGAATGTACCAGGTGGAAATGTCTTAATTATGAACTCCAGGAGCCACGGGAGGCGGATCTCTTTCCGTGACCTCTTCATCGCACCAGCTGGTGGTCCTTTTGTAGCCCCTTTTGGAGGGGTCAGAGTGCCATGTACTGAAGTGTGTGTCAGGTAATACAGATTTTTGACAGCATCATTTTTTTCCCGAGCCCATGAGATTTTGACAGGCTCAAAAGTGTAAATGACACAATGACACTTGTAAATATGGCACACTGCTAAGAGGGTCATTATTCCTGGAAATCTAAGAATTAATCTTTTTTGGTGGACATCTCTTTCATGTCGGACACATATAGAGAAGTATGATCTGAACGGAGGAGATCTATTGTCAGTCGTCAGTCTTCAGTAGTTAAAAGCTGTCAAGGGCTGTTTTAAAGTCACCTTTCTTCTTTGTTTTGCTGAATAAGCACCTTCGGAGGTAGTGAGCGAATAACACTCCGACTTAAACCTAATTAACACTTTTCCCTGAACTCACGTCGGCAAAGCACTGTGTGCTGGCTTCCTTGTTTCATTTGCTGTCCAAACTTCAGCTGTAAAGATTAGTTTTTCCTTGTAATGGAGTGAGGGACACCCTTGGCAGGTCAAGCTACCGTCCATACTGATAATGGGGGAGGGCTTTACATGTTCTTAGAGCCTCTAAGCATGATCAGATTTCCAGGGACACAATGGCCGGTTAAAAAAAAAAAGGGCAAATTAGCTAAATATGAAGAAATAAACTGAGAAAAAGTGATCCTATATCATAAAAAGACAAAAGACTTATCCTCCTGACAATCAGCCAATCAAGACCTGTGCATGCACAGTACCTTTTGTCAGGGCTTACAGTGAAGTGCTCCCCGCTAACCTGCTTCCATCTGTTGATGAAGTGAAATCTTTTTCATGCTCGACCCGTAACTCCAACAGAAGTCCTGGAACCGGACTCTCTTTTGGAAGATCTTATACGTGCCATGTCAAATCGTCAGGACTGCAAATGTGTCTCATTATCCGCAACACGTAATGTGTTTTGAGTTCATACAAGCTTTAATGAAAAATACATGTCCGCGCAGTGTACTGAATGCTGTGGTCGTCTCCATCTGCTGTTTCCACTGGCAAGAAAAGTGCATTGTCTTTGCACTGAAGAGGCAATTACAGGTTGTTTACATCATCATGTCAGTCGGTCTGAATCTTCTTTCTCGGTTGTCCTCCGTTGTGTTTTCAATTCGTCCCGTTCAACGTCCGCCAAATAGGATTTCTATGCATGTTGTCCGTTGGTTTCAGAAGTGTTGTCTGCTTCTCCAGATTAACTTGGATGTTAATAGCATGCAGGATGCACAATACTAGTGATGGTAGGGTTTACAATGTGTTGCATCATTGGAAAACCTCAGCGGGAGAGAATACAGTACAATGAACGTGCACACAGCAGATCACATTCCACAAATGAGGCAACGAGTTATGTCTCTATATATTTTGACTCTACTTGACTCTCTACACAGAGACAATAATACATTTAAATGGATAACGTTTCACACGCACAAAAACACATCTTGCACATGCATCGGCTCTCATGCAGAGTTAAAGAAGGCGGCGGCACCAAGTTTGCACTGAGGTCAACTCTATTTGGAGCGCAGACAGCCAGACTCCTGGAGCCGGCAGAGAAAAAGAGACTGACATACAAGAGAGAGGGAGGCCTGGTAACCTGAAACCAAGCAATACTGGAAGTCACTGCACACACAGGCATGCATGCATTTAAGCCTGTGTGTGTGTGTGTGTGTGTGTGTGTGTCTGTGTGTGTGTGTGCGCGCGTGCGTGTGTGTGCGCAACCGACTTTCTAAATTAGAATTTCCAAATCCATCTGTGACAAGAATGTGTCAGGGATGCATTTCTAGAGACCGATTGAGCACAATTACACCAGTTTTAAGAGAATCATATACTGAAACTGAAATGCACTGAACAAAAGAAAAAATATTGCTTTTACAGGGGGAAGTCTCGCTAAATGATTATCAGTATGATAAAGGAATATTAAGATAACTAAAGGCATTAAGAGACTCAGCAGCCTAGAAGTGATACGAGCCAGCTTCATTAAATTCGTAGGCAAGTTCTGAATGCTACCAAGTCAACCAGCATCATGAATATGAACTGTTTAACAGGCAATAGCATCAAATATATACTGTATATTTGACACAGCATGAAATTACCTTTGATTAATGATCATTATATTTCAACTTCATGACTAGAAACATGGAGCATGAAATTAAATCACAACCCCAGAATAAATTCTGTGTGGATTTAGGCTTCAGGATTTGGCCAAGATACAGTTTCCTAAGCAGAGGTTATGTTGACTCTGTAATGTGGCTGCAGGCATTTGAGGTCTGGCAGGAGTGAGATGTCTGTTTTACTTCATCCAGTAATGCATGTAAGTTTGCTTTCCATCATTT
This sequence comes from Cyclopterus lumpus, assembly GCF_009769545.1. NCBI lineage: Eukaryota > Metazoa > Chordata > Actinopteri > Perciformes > Cyclopteridae > Cyclopterus > Cyclopterus lumpus. Next base: position 20,100,652 of record NC_046966.1, read on the forward strand.
TCAAAGTTACTATTTTGTGAAATTAACTGTGAAAAGATTGTTGTATTCATCTCTGAGAAAGCCAATACAATAACCAATGTTCAGCAGCAACATAAATACACAGAGATCCAAACCAAAAGTCCCATTTGAACTACAATAACGGGAATAATAAATTAGGCTTCGGTCGGGTAGGTCAATGAATCTGACAGAAATTATTCATATAATGAGTAGTTACAATGACCAAAAATAGCAGCAACAGTGGATATAATAGAATAATAATGAAAAAAACGTTCCAATTATAAAAAGGTTAACTTAAAAAAAACTTTAAAAAACGTTCCAACATTAAAAACGTTCTAACTTTAAAAAACGTTCTAACATTAAAGCATGTTCTAACTTTAAAACTGTTTCTAAACTGTTTCTAACATTAAAACACATTCTAACTTTGATCTCACTTAATTTTTTTTGTTATAACTTTGGAACGCGTTCTTTAAAACATTATTTTAATTTAGAATTTCTTTTTAAGTGTGAAAATCTTTTTCTTTTTATGACATGCTATACTCTACTGCTATACTCATTTTTTTGGCAGACCATACTATGATGGCGGGTGCGTCATGGTGTGTAGGCAGAGGCAAAGTTCAGGAGATGGCAGAGTGCAGTTGGATGACACTCCAAGAAAGAAAGATACATTTTGCTGTCAATATGTTTGTTTGTTTGTTTGTAATATGAAGTGAAATGTAGACTACAGGACTGACTTACAGCCCTGAGCCCTCAACCAGAACTGAAAACTGTAAAAACAGAACGTTGAGGTGAGGTTAATCTGACACGGTCTTATTTATATACACTGCCTCAAGATTTACAGAAAGAATTATTAGCCATTTTTACATTTCTTACAGGAATATAGTCTCACAGGACAAACATTTCGAGAAGAATTACATCTATATAATAATAAATAATGATCAAATACAAGCATTTTCCCGCCAGGTTAGAACTTCATTTATAATAATGGCGATAATTTACTAACGAACATTGATAATCCTCCGTACATCAACATTCTTTGACCACATATTTCCCAAAGACGTGCAGATACATTTCAACCTGCCATTACTGTTGAAACTTGTGTCAAGAAAATGTCACCCAATGTACCGGCAGGTTTGATTTCATTTAGTCTTCTAACATAATGTATGTTTCATACACATTGGCAAAACTAAAATAATACTTTCTAGATTGTCGGCATGGTGTTTATCTACCGCAGATAAAAAACATAACATAACATAACATCAAAAAATACACTTTTATAATCTATTATATTGACAGATGTTGATTTAACATGAACATGATTTTCCTTTTCACACATTAATTCCAGTTCCAATACTCATTTACACATAGTGACGGTTTTCCATCACCTCAACTGAGAACATATGTTCCTCTCACAGCTGTAAACCTTATTTCTTATCAAGGGAAGAAAAAAGAAAGAAAAGGGGGCTGAAAATGGAACTGTGTAGGCACGACAATATGATAACAACCATGTCAAACGTGTATATATAGTTGGCTGCCACATTTCAACAGACTGTGAAGTTTTTTTTTGATTGGTTCCTTCAGTGCCGACTCACACTGTCGAAGTGAACTGTAAAATAAAAAGACATTCAAAAAGAGATGCAGGAGGTGTGATTTGTGTGCTTTGAATTTCAATGTGTCTCTGATGAACACACGGCCATAAATGGTCCCAGCGGGGTGTGATATGCCATATTCAGATCTTGGGGGAGATGATTGATATAATTAGGAGTAATGGACCTGCCACCAATTATTATAATGACTGGAGAAAAAAAAGATCTGACTTTATGTACAGGATCAAATTAAATCCCTCTATTGTGTGAGTCACAGTCCTTAGATGTATTTTTGAAAAGAAGCAGAAGTGTGCACCCACGCACAGAAAGAGAGTATAAGGAGAAGTGCAATATGTGTCAATATGATAACAACCATGTCAATCTCACATGACGGGCTGACATATTTCAGCAGACAGTTAAGTTTTCAACCAAATACAACTGAATATAGGGGCAGAAATGGGGGGGATACTGACTGAAATACATTTTAATGTTTTTAAAGCACCCACTTAGAATCAGGTTCAAGGGGAGTGTGCTTTGCATGAATAATGCAAATGCTGTGACATTCAAATCTTTATGTGAAAAGTAAAGCTGAGAAAATGACCATATACAATAATTCGCAGTATCTTCGTGAGTACAATGATGCAGTTGAGTGTAACTGCAAGAACTAAAAGTATGTGGAATCGCAAAACTATATGTCAGCAACTTCTAGACCTTGCAATGACTTAAAAATTGCATCCATCATAATACCATTAGCTGTTCTGCTGGGATTCACATCAGTGTGCAATAATGTCTGTTAATCAGCTCTAAACTCTGCTTCAAACCAGTCAACATACGTTCTGAATAACTTCGTCAAAGCAGCTGCTATACAGAATCTGCAAAGAATCTGAACAGTCTGGGGTTTTTTTTTCCTGTTTTTTTTTTATCATTGTATACAGTAATTTAATGTTGTTATTTATTATAAAGAGTGTAATTACTACTGAGCTCATCCAAAGTGATTTAAAGACGATGAAGAGCACATTAGTGGATAATAATGGGAGCCGATGGAGAAGCTATCAAACACCTGCAGTAACACATGGACATAATTCAGATGCCTTTCTTGAGTACAACATGAATACATGAATTGAAGATTAATGTCGGTGACAAAAAATGTACTTTTCACCAATTAGTAACTATAAGTACAGGTGTATAGGAGCAAAGGTAATGTCTCCTTGTGTTTGGCCTAGTTTGAACTCAGAGCCAGAGAACAATGAAATAAAGATTAATGAGCGATAAGAAAGTTACTGTAATCAAGACCAGTGCAATAACGGAGAGTATATTTTTGAATCATATCCAAGATGAAGTCTTCTCCTTCAAGTTTCTCAGCTGGACAGAGGTGATTTGAAACTATATTTGACAATCAAATTTAGCCTTTATCAAACTTAAGTGCTGCAACAAATATTCCTCCTATTTTTCTAAATGTTTGACACAAAGATATTTCATGCCCGGGCAATTTTAATTCCTCCATTCTTCATCACCTCAGCAATTATTGATGGGCTTTAAAGTTGTTAGGTTTTAAAAGGGGGATGAAAGCAGCGTCTTCAGCGTATCGGTGGAGAGAGATAAAAAGATATGTGTTCGAGTGACGTGGCAGCACAATGAAAAAGACGATTGAACTTCAAACCAACCTCGGAGGGGAAAAGGGGAGGCTGAGGATATGATATGAATAACTTGCAATTGCAGACTGTCTCACTTTATTAGATGAAAATGTTGAAGACCAGTCCAAAAGGTGAAATTTAGATATAAGAGTGGTTCAGTCAATTGAGCCTGGATGTGAGTATAGAGATAAAAGCAAGAGGATAGCACACTTGTATGCATCAATTTCTACTCTAAACCAGAACATAATTTAAAAAATAGGATTTTACAAAAAGGAACGAATTTGAGGATGGGCTACAACAAGCATCCAAAAATGGACGTTGGTTATAATTAAAAGAAGTACAAATTGTGGTTGAACCAATTTCAAAAAGGTGCATGTGTCAATATTAACCCTTAATTTAAGCCTTAACACACAGGGCATTTTACAGTTCTTATTTGTGTGATTAATTTGCACATCAATATATCTATTTAAACTGTTGTTTTACACAGAACGTGCATTTTTTTTTTGCACTGTGAATAAAAACAACAAATTACAAGGCTTCAAACGAACGTTTGAAATGTACACGGAGCCTCCAAAGTCCCAAAAAGACCTCATCACTTCTTGACAAAGGACAGCCCTTACCAGATCAATTCTTTCCATTCTTACCTTTCACAATAAAAGCCCTCGACATATTCGATGCGTAACTGTGTGCCAGAGGAAACTAATTCATTTGGAGCGTTTCAATAAAAAGGAATGTATTTAATCTATTCAAACTTTATATTTAAAAAAGTTTTGCAACTGTCCCAAATTGCCTTCGCTGGCGGTATGAATAGTTATAAACCCAAAATCTTCACAGGCTAGTATTTTGCATGTTTGTTTATATTTGTCTAAAGGTGTATTTACTATGTGTAAAGGTCTATTGTGAAAGTTATATTGATATCTGATACAACATTGTCAATCTGATTTTACAGCTAAAAAAAGGAATGAAAAGTAAGTTGCAACCAAAGACTTTAAACCAATTACATTTAGAGCAATTGTTAAATCAAGTATTGAAATGCGTGTCTGTTAGTTAACAGTTGATTGAGTAATTGTTGCATTTATTCAATAATTCACAATAAACACTTCATGTTAGAAAGCGATACTGGCACCCCACTGACAATGTTGACGTATGTGTAAACGTGTCAGCACAGCATACATATTTATCTTGGAACTATAATATTTTCCACTATAAGGAATGTGTCAAGCACAGCGGCATCCTCGGGATGTATGAGAAGCATGTGATTGCAATTACTCCACTTGATTTGCTGCAGGCATACTGGTCTGTTTAAAATGTCACACAGTCGGTGGGATATTTCTCGGTAATGCACAAACCAATGCCGACCAGTGAACATCTGAAATACACAAGGGAGAGGACGGGGTGTGCTTATGAGAGACGGTTTGCTAATAGATTTTGGCACTCTGTAAAATGTACACGTAAGAGACGTTTTCATCTGCTGAAGATTCACTTTTAACTTTAAATATCGTCACTACAATCAGGAGCATTTACCTTTTTTTTTTTTCTAAATACAATTTTACAATTAATGCTTCTTAATGTCCTTCTTATTTTTTATATTGAAGAAGTATTAAAATAGCTCACTGAGTGCTACAGTGTTTAAATACATTTCGGTGATTTGAGCTATACAGGCTAAGCTGACTGATCTGTTCATCCTGGATTATTCACACTTCAATATGTATTTATATTTGTCGTTTAGATGATTCTATTATCAAAGACTAGAATCTATGCCGCTGTCCGTGGTGCTTAAGTCGCAGTCGGATTTGTTGATTGAGACTTTTTCTCTGAGTCCAGCCATCTTGTTGTTTCATCTTGGATCAATAATAATCTATTAACTATACAACTAGGGGGCGGTATTAAAAACTAAAGAACCAAAAAGAGTCGTTCATGGGGCATTCTGCTTGTCGCGAGTGAACAAAACAAACTGTTAAAACTGTTTAAAATGAACACAACGGCCTCCCACAAAAAGAAATGTTAACCAGTGAAATAAGGACCCAAACACAGGGGTGTATTGCAATCCTATGAGGGGAGTGGAGATGGTGGGGGGGGGGGAATGATGTCCTGGAGGTATTGGTGATGATGGAGGAGCAGCAGAGCGAGGAGCGATTGGAGCGAGGCAGAGGTAAGGAGGGTTATTCGTGAGTGGGCACATGGGATGCAGGTTGAGATGTGGTGATCCTGTGGCACAGCGGGTCTGACTCGCATTTTAAAAAAGGCACAAAAGCACAGCACGGAAACATCTCGTCAGGAAGTAAGTCGAACTAGGAATAGCCTCAATGCAGGTATGTGCAACGAGAGTTAAAACAACCAACTGGCGACGAGTGAATTAAGAGCTGCGGTTAAAATAATAAAGAGCTGATGGATCGCAGGTGAGTGATTGCAGACAGGTGTGTGTGTGTGTGTGTGTGTGTGTGTGTGTGTGTGTGTGTGTGTGTGTGTGTGTGTGTGTGTAGAACCAGGAGCCCGGAGAGAGGAGCCACGCCCACACACAGATACGGGGGGTACATCTCAAATTCTCTTAATTGGTTTCTCACTTGCAAGGAGAGCGGAAATGTGTTTCAAGGGAAGTGAGACGACCTCTCCTCATTAGCGTCACGTGAAGCGACGTCTGATTCTGATGACGGCGGCCGCTGATCACAGCTGGATGAGCTGTCAGTCGTCTTTAACAGCTGGAGAGACTTTTGATCTGTGCTTGGACTAATAAAAGATAGTTATCATCACTGTCACAGCAGAGATGTCTTCTCTCTGCAGCCCCGTTAGCTGTTTCACAAAGTGCATGTAGTATTTATCACTTTCTACTGGCGGGAAAGAGCGTTTTATTTATGGATTTATGAATCTCTATGTTTTGAAATTCTGAATTTTTAAGTCATTATTGAATAAGCCAGAATATGATTTTTCTTGAACCCTGGAATTAATTAAATGGGCTTAATGCTTCCGGAGAAATTGACATAACTCATCAAACCCGACACTCAGAAATGATCAACCTCACGTGAATGAATGTAAATTAAATGATATAAAAAGTGTTTCTGCTGACACACAGACTCTCCAGCTCTCTCTTGACTTTAATTGTATCCATAATAAAATGTATTGAGGGAAATAATCATTAAAAGGCAATTATTTTCGAATAGATTAAGAAAGTTGTTTCTCGCGGGTCCTTTTGTTATTTAGACCTAAAATGAACACATATTTTAACTAGATGGTGAATCAGAAAACAAATTGAATATATAACTTGAGTTTAATGTGTGATCCGTCTTAACTCTGGTATGAAAGTGACATTTTGAAAAATCAGATCAGTACGATCGGCTGCAGCGTCCAATCAAATAACTGATGAACAATGAGGAGGCGTGTCGGCAGCTTACACACTTCCTGGTAGCCTGCTCTTGTGCATCCTTGCTCATGACTCCTCAGAGACCCTTCCTCTCTCCTTGATCCTCAGAATCGGTTCAATCGAGGAGAAAGGAAATGACAAATAGGAGACTTCGGATGTACCCACAAGCAGGTAGAGAAGGACAGGGAGGTGCTGGAACCGCAGGGGCCAGGGAACCAAGAACCACTGGGGCCAGGGAACCAATAACCACTGGGGCCAGGGAACCAAGAACCACAGGGGCCAGGGAACCAATAACCACTGGGGCCAGGGAACCAATAACCACAGGGGCCAGGGAACCAATAACCACTGGGGCCAGGGAACCAAGAACCACAGGGGCCAGGGAACCAAGAACCACAGGGGCCAGGGAACCAATAACCACTGGGGCCAGGGAACCAAGAACCACAGGGGCCAGGGAACCAAGAACCACAGGGGCCAGGGAACCAATAACCACAGGGGCCAGGGAACCAAGAACCACTGGGGCCAGGGAACCAATAACCACTGGGGCCAGGGAACCAAGAACCACTGGGGCCAGGGAACCAATAACCACAGGGGCCAGGGAACCAAGAACCACTGGGGCCAGGGAACCAAGAACCACTGGGAGATCTGCCAGGGAACCAAGAACCACTGGGAGATCTGCCAGGGAACACCCACAGCTGTGACACATAGAACTTCTGCTTCCTTACAAACTTATTTTCTCCCAGATTAGCCATTTGAAACAAAAATGCAACAAAATGGCTGAGTTATGTTCAGGCAACAACTAGCAGGTTAGGTTTAGAAAATATCATGGTTTGGCCTGAAACAAATACGTTTGTTCCATTATATAAGTAAATAAATAAAAATTAATAAACATAGGCTTTAGGTTTTACATGGGACTCGAACAACCACCTCCTGGGTGAAGGTCTTGTTTGTTCTACACCTCCTTTTTACAAACTTATGCTGAATGATTATAAATGTACTTTTGATATGTAAACACACATAATCAGAAAGGTTATTGACAATGCAGTTGTATTGTATTGAGACCCCACTCAACCCCTGATCCCCCACTCGTCCTCAACACCTTTCTGATGTCAGAATGGACAGGGCTGCCTCTGGAAAGTTTTCAAAACTGACAATCACACCCTTTTTCTCACAATGATTTGCCAGCCAGGTGTGAGGAAATGAACACGTTTATATCTCAAACGATTTCTATTTTGTTCCATTCTTATGGATCTTATGTTTTAATAACGAAGGCGTGCACCATTACCCCCACTGGAACGATTAGCGCGTCTCATCCCATATGATAATGTGGCCGTTCTGTACAGTTAGTTTGAAACATACGCACGCTTTTAAAAAGTGATATCAAGAAGCATCCGGAAGTCATTAACCACGGCCATAGCTTCCCCACCATTTAGTTTTAAGCACTTTTACATAGTTGAGTGGAGTATAAAAGCAACTTTCACTTTCCAGGGGGAAGGGGACTAATGCAGCTCTGTAATCAGTGAGCTCACTTCTGTTATTCGAGGACTTTGTCAGGGATCAATGTGGCATTAACTTCCTAATGAAACTGTGTAATAGTCCAAATGAAGATGGAAGAATCATCGCTCCTATTGACACACATTACTGTTTAGTTTGCTTCCATTGTTTAAATTATCTGTAATGAAAATGGAGACATAAGACTGATTCATATTCTCCCCGTCCTACACGATTCCCTTATTTCTCAATATATTAGAGTACTTTGTGGTCTCAATTAGCCAATTCAGTTGATGGGGTTGTCTTTTGTACTATAATAAATAGAAGAATACAATACACTGTTTCCAGGCTGATACCCGTGAAGGGCGCTTGAGGCTTTTGAACAGATTGAACAGTCCAAAACCATATCACGACCACTGCATACCAAAGCACAGTTTTAGCGGTCCCGCGTGTCTTTGATCTAGACTTAAGACCTGGACTACGTAAGGGTTGCACAAAAATGTGTATTCATGTTCCCCAGAGGTGGAGCCCCATGAACTTTGGTGATTCTCACATGTTTAGCCTTTAGCTCAAAGCACCTCTGTGCACTACAACTGTTACACAGCTGCTTATATTGCATGATGGAGAGAGATTTGGACTTGACATAAGATCTTTGTCCTGGCTCCAGTAAAACCAAAATATTCCATTCTGTTACACCACCTCTTATTATTAGGTCTGTATTATGATATATTGACTGGACCCACATGATTAAGGTGTATGTCCAGTCTATAACAATACCTTCTTTTTTTTTTGTTTAGACGTTTAGTTATAATGAAAGATGATGCGGGGTCTGGACCTTCCAGCTATCACAGGGACACTTGTAGTCTCCCCCAATGTGTCCGGGTCCGATTCGCTGAGACCAAAACAAAACACCCACAGGAGACAGTAAACACTCCCACAATGCACTCAAAACACAGAGGGCCTGTTGTGGATAGTCTTCTGGCAGCTATTCGCACTGACATGTCCTCTAAGGAGTGATGGATGAGCCACCGTCGAGTCTCTCTCCGCAGGCGGAGAAGCACAGATGCTCAGGTTTGTCCAGTTCATGCTTTCTAAATATATTTCTCTGAAATCAGACCGAGCCTCGCTGTTCAGCTTCAAGGAGACAATTTACTCAAACCAGTAAAGCCTCACCTCACTGACTCACGGCAGGAAATTTAATTAGTGCGGGGAGGATGAACCAAAACAACATGAATGATTCGTACCACAATGCGTATATGAAGAGGTTGTGTCACGACGTGTGTGTTTGCGTTTGTGTATGACACACAAAAGGGTTAGAATTAAGACAGCTGTGAGACAGTCTTTTAACTGCTTTATTTCCATAAGGCAGATCAAACTTGTTCTGGCTCTCTGCAACTAAACCAGGAAGTAAAGCTGCATGTAGAACAAAAACGAAAAAAATGTGAGGACAGTGCTTTGCCTCTAAAATACCCAAATGATGATTCAAACAAAGCAAATATAATACTTTTCTTTGTCAGATGTTTGATCTTCGGAGCCAAGATGAAAAAAAGTACAACCTGCAATCAATCGCCAGAGATTCATCTGGAGAAAACCAGAGAAGGGGATTATCTTTGTAATGAAAATGTCAAAACAGAAACAGTAATACAAAGTTGACAAGTCCATTTCATAAAAACGGACTGAAAATAAAATAAACGTGTTTCAATCGTCACTATTAAACTCTATATTCATCTGTTCATATGGACCAGTGTTTCACCCTAAAAGAATGAGAAAACCAGCCATTACGAAGAGGCATACGTTTGATAAATCATATTAATTTGATGACTTGCAAGTTATTTATTAAGTATTTAACGTGCGTATAAAGTTTTCAATGGACCTGTACTTGTATAGTGAAGTATCATACTTGTATCAATGAGAAGTTGACATCATTTAGCGGTAAAACAAACAGAATGTACACTAGACTTTCTTATTAGATTCAGTGTTATCGGCTATAGTTATGAGCATCAAACATTCAGACCCCCCCGTGTGGCACCGTTAGCACCATTAGCACCGTTAGCTGCTAGCCACCAGCTCAGCCATCACCATGTTGTGATTCATTGCAATGAATCTGGAATTCAACACCTTTAACCATCAAAACACTTGTATGATGAAGATGAACTGGCTCAATAACACAAACCTCAGTATATACACATCTGTTTACTGAAAGAACACGTTTCTGATGTTATTTTAAAGCTCAGAGTTTGCCTTATTCATTGCCTGAAATGGATTAATCATCCATTAAAAAAAAGGTAGCCAGGGCCTTGTTAATTATGGAGGTGTTAAGGATTTTATTCATTAAAAAAGTCCCAATGCCACTGGTGTGTAATCCACATGCAAATCCCAGTTTGCTGACAGAAGCCATATGCTGCCTGTAATTCAAAACCCTCTGTGTTCAATAAATTGGGCCCCCATGTATTTAGCATTAAAACAAAAATTAGATTAAAGCAATAGTCTTTTCTTTTTTTTTAATGCTCCAAAGTATCGTTTCACATATGTGCTTAATTTGCAAAGGCGATTAGGCTTTTAATAATGCTAATTGCTAATGTCAATCAAAAGCAAAACCCTTTATAATGGCAACCATATGCTTAATGCCTTGGCAGTGTATAGGTGATACTGATACATCTGCTTTTCCAGCAATTAAAAAAGAGAAACGTTGCCTTTTAATATTTATGCAGCCAGTCGGTTAACGTCTCCCTCGTGGGCTATCGATTCTCGCTAAATTTCAGTTTAATTCATTTAGAAATGTGTTTGAGGCTTCAACAGACTTCAACACTTTGAAGTCAAACTCTTTAGCATATTTGGTCCTGGAACACTGATGAGTTCTCCACTGATTTATTCAATTGTCATTCAAGTGCAAATTAAGCCATTTAACTATTTCACAAAACCCCTAAAAAAAATACACCTTGCATTACATCAATATCTGTTTCATGTCACATATTGTTTGATTCACTCCGAAATCAGTTCAATCAATTACCTTTGCACAGTATTAGTTTTTCTAAAGGGAATGTGTCGTCATTTATTTATTCATTAGTAGCTGAATACATGATTGACTTTGTAAAACCCTGACAAATAAATAAGTATAACTCTCATCTTACTGGTATTAAAATACCAGTGCTTTAGATTTAGTTGATTACAGAGAAATTAATGAGACGTTTAAAGCGGAACGTTCATATGCATTTGGAAAAATAGATTTTAGGAGAAACTAAAATGTCATATAGATTACATTTATACAAAGAAAAAGACAAACAGAATTGGTTTTGACGCCCGTATCGGCAAGATGGCAGAATTCATCTGTTTGAGGTTTGGGTTCAAATAAGTACTTTAATTTTGTTAGGGGACTTTCATCGTCATATTTACAAAAATAAACCTTGGGGAATGATTTTGTTCATGAATTGAAAAGAGAAAACACGTGTTGCTTCGCAACAGGAAACCGGTAGAGGGTAAAAAAAAATAGGTGGAGTTGACCGACACAGACTTTGTCACTCTACAAAAAAAAAAAAACGACATCTCACTTCCTCCTTTCCTCCCGTCACAATTACTTTGGAGAGAGCTTCGTCACTTGAACCTCGACGCATATCATTTGCTTGGCATAGTTCTCGCTGAAACGACTGATGCTGCCTACCGTCGTGGGAGGAGAGCCTCAAAACAGCCTCGGAGAAAATGTCAGACCAAATCCAGAGGGTTGCATCAGTGATGCATGGGTAAGAAATTTAAAACATTTTAAAAAACTTTTCGGTCCCCAGCATTGGTGCCTCTGGGTTGACTAAGAGCTCAATAAAATAGATCCTTCTCGCAGTGCATATTTTTTGACCTGTCAATCACAGATGCTACAAATTACATTGGAATTGTCTGCGTGTCATTCAGGTGTTCAAGGGCACATCGTCATCAGACATTTTCATTGCTTTTCTTTTTTGCCGGGACAGGCTAATCGCATAAAGCATTTGTAGCAAAACCTACGAGAAGTAGAAGATATCCCACGAAATGATGCCATATGTTATCTTGAATAAGTCCACATCGATGTTTGTTTGTCACGTAACTTGCGTACTTCAGTGACGGCCCTTCCGTGGTCATTTTAATGATGGCTTTATGGTTTGCTTCATTGTTGGACAGCTCACTGCACGTGTGAATTAGTGTCTCTTATCCGGAGCCCACCGACTCATCCCGAAGATTTACGGTGAGATTAAAGCGCATATCCAAAAGGGCTCTGCTCGGCTCCAGGAACGTGTTATTACACCGGCAAGGTTTTTGTTTTGAGAATTTACTCTTTCTTCCTTTTTTTTTTAAAGTTTTTGAGGTGGATGGAATAATTCTAGTGACCTGCCCTCAGATTCAGATGAATAGACATGTATGCCTCATTGTAAATGACATAAATTCATATTAACACAAATGACTTAGTTAAATAATAACATTTTCTCAAAGCTTTCACACACACTGCAGGATAAATGTGTTAGAGGTTTATATCATATGTTTAATAATGAATCAACGTTATTAACGCATGGTTTTTTACCTGCACGGTAACACATGTATGTAATGTTATGAATCATAACTGTTTTAAAATAACTCATTTTGATCAGATTGCATCATACACAAGGAAAAAGTGTACAGATTATCTGCTCTTATAAGCGGCTAAAATGCTCACCCTGCAGGATTAGACAACACTGTAGAGACAAAAGATCCTCTTGTCAAAGGGAGATAAGCATCAGCTCTCTGTGTCACTTCTTTTCTCCTGCACACAATCATCCTCTGACACACACACACACACACACACACACACACACACACACGCTCACCTCCGACTTTCCTTTGAAAACACATCAGCCTCAATACTTCTGACCATACGACAAAAAAAAGAGAATCAATGGATTTGTGACTTGTGTGCTCATGGAGCATACATATACATAGGGTCACGTGATATAATATGTTAAAGAAGTCACCGAAGATTTTGATGTGAAAATAATACACTTAGGGGACATTATTATTTAATCTCATGGAGCTGACTTGATGCATTATTACAGAATTGACCCCGTCAAATTGAGATATCTCTCTAATTGCTGCGAACACGGGGGGGGTCTTTGATATTCATAAAGTCACAGGACGGATAAGTGTTGAGAACGCGAGATATGCACGCACACTTCACAGCAAGGCGATGAAACACGGAAGGAAAAGAGTGGTAAATGGTTTGGGAGGAGAAGGAACGGCTCTGATTGGATGAGAAACTACGCGAGAAATTACTCGTGTCAATGTAATACCGTGTCGGCAGCTTTATTTATTTTAATACTTTCAGATAGTTTCGAGAACTCGCCTAGAACTGTATTAGCACTTCAAATAAAGACGACAAACCGTTCCTTAAAATAAAAAGAAGGAAAAAAAACATTTATTAACGCTTGCAGTGTAGCTGCAGATTTTAAATTAACACGTCTACAGCGCTACAATCACATGGACTGTTCTGCTCCAATGTACTAACTAAGTGATTACTGGCATCCATATAGACGCGGCTATACCAATGATGATATATGTGTGTTGATTCTACACACAGAGTGTGTCGCTAAAAACTCTGATAACTGTCATGTTATGACGATGGAAAAAAACAAGGAAAAAACAGTCATTTTTACCCCTGAGAAAGAAAATAATTGCACAAACGTTAAAGTTTTTTCAGTTCAATTCATGACTTTTCTATTAATTTAAGTATTGCTTGACCATTTGCACTGACTGCTGATGTTTATTCAGGTTTTATCACAGCACCCTGTCACTCAGGTATTTTACAAATTAGATTAAATGAACCGTAAAACTTTCTCTTGACGAAATAAATATGACACTTTCAACCAACGCCCGGTCACTTATGGAGCATAATTGTTTGCAGCCAGAAACGAAGAAGCTGGTTAACCGATTAACGTGATGTAACACTAATCTTGTAGATTGTTGCATTATTAGCCTGCGATTATGCGACTAATCTGGGCCTCGGTGAGCTTACCAAGTGGTTTAGTAGGTTCCGAGGGTTATTTCTGTCTCTGTCCGGTATATTTTACTGATCCGGTGACATGTGGCACACGAGCGCGATCTTCAAGCGCCGTGGAACTGCGTCGTCACTGTTTTCTCCCTGATTAATATTGTGTTGGTGAAAGTATCAAATCAAGGCACAGCATTTTTATCGGAAATTTACATTGGGTGCCATGTGTACGCTCTTTATTTCTTTTGCATTAAAAAGGTTTCCATAAATGGAACAGGACTTTTAGGCCAATCATCAACTTCTTAATGCAATAGTCAGTGTTGAGAGTTCGGGGCTATGTTTTTACTGCACTTTGTCTATATGGGTCTGTCAATTTCTCCTAAATTCACCAAGGGTTACTTTTAGATAATAATAATATGCATATTTAAACAAATAAATTCAGTGGTTTTCTTTCGTTTTTTTCAGTTATTTCAGTTTTTTAATTAGCCTTGTGTCATTGTATGTGATAGGGGGTCATAATATACTAATACAATTCTAATGGTTTGTACTACTTACTTTTAATGTGCTGTATTGTAGCTTTGCATTGTGTGCATTGTGTGTTCTTACAATACACTGTTGTATTGTGTCTTATCCTGTACTGTTTTCTATTGTTTTATGGTTGTTATGGTCTGTCAAGGGACTACAGATGCAAATTAGCTAGTGCTATAATCTGGTACAGTGCATCAAATGGTGACATTTATGTTTTAACTGTACATGGTCCCTTTTTAAATACAGATATAACAAATGTACACAAATTAACCCGTATGTGAAGATTTGTGTCTATAAACTCAATCGCATGTCTTTAAATGCAGTAGTCTAATGGCTGAATCTCCTTCTCTTTCCAAAAATTATGTCTTTATATCACGTAAACAATAGCGACTCTAAGTTGTCAATGTTTTCTGTAGATCTACAATCCTATTTAAACACAATAAATGAGTCCCCTAGCCTGTCAATAGATTAATCAGGCTTTAGAAGTCCTCTGTGCTGAATGGAGTCCAATGCCTTGGTGGACCCCAATCCAATCAGAGAGAGACTCCAAGACCAGCAGGGTTTCACGGAGCATTTTATTCGTCTTTTTACTCCAGCAGCTTTTGTATTAGTACGCTTGTTATCAGCACAGCGATCAAAGAAAACATTTTGTGTCTTTCTTGTCATCATTTTAAACCCATCAGTCATTTTCTTTAATTACTTTGTTTTCTAAAGCTCATTGAAGCATCCTCGTAATACCTTCTTATCTTTTAAAGAAGTATAGGCTTCAATAAGATCTTTTTTGTCACCGCTAATGGTTACCTCATTATAGGCACACAACTCCCATTTTAGTTTTGATCCCCCAGTAAATCTTTTCATATTACATTTTAAAGATAATTATCTCCGTATCCATGTATTGTCTCCCTCTCGGCCTCGATTAAATTCTGCTCAGTATGACCAAGTCAAAACTTCAACAGAAAAATGGACAAAAACACTCCAATTAATCGCCAGATTGGAAACATTCCATTGAATGTTCCTACTGGGTAAAGTAGAAAGTTCTTTTGTCTTGCTTATACAGGCACGCTTGTCAAAACAGCACTAATGGTTCTTAAGTGATTCTGTAGTTGCTTTAGACATTTAAGCTGACTTGCCAATGGAAACGGCACAGTGTGATTTAACCAACTATTAAAGTGAATTAGGAAAATAGATTTAATTGTACAAAAACACTAAATAAAAACATTTGAATGCAGAAAAAATGGTTTTGCTTCATTTTTGAGCTTCACTGTGCACACTAATAATAATATGTGACTAGTTGATAATAAAAGGCAGTTTTCACATATTGTTTTGACTTTTGAATAAAACAACAATAAAAAAAGATCAAAATATGTTGAAGGATTTATGGAGGTTATCTAAAGAGAGGTTTCTTATCAAAACAACCTAAACCTATTTGATTGATATTCCCTTGAACACACAAAAGTTGGGAAAATGATTAAAAAGGAGAAATAAAAAAAACATACCAGAGACACATTTATTTATGAAAAGTGTGGAGCGGATATATGAAACTGGTTACGGATATGTCTGCCCATAATTAAAACCAAGGATGGGATGTGTCAGTTTTCGACTCCTCCTCACTATTGATAGAATATTTCATTGCTAAAAAACATAAATAAATGATTGGTGAATAAGCCACTAAATTTCCCTCCACTAAAAAATGCATAACATTTTATAATCTGATGCATCACTTGCATAAAAAATATGTTTTCAGTGCCTTCCAAAACTGCTGCAAGAACAGCTAAAGATAATTTGTTTAGGTTTAGAGAAATATACGGTTTGGGTTTAAATAAGTGCTTACTTAAGGTTAGATAAACATCTTCCCCGGGGTACAAATGTTGCCACTTTAATGTAAAAACATGTTAGTTATGGGTATTTGCTAAAAACGACTGAAAAAAAAAAAAACAAGCATGCGGATGGACTGAGAGCATTACCTCCCTTTATGAAGTCAGTTATCGTCCCCAAACGGGCCGACAGTAAATGTTTGGCAAAATGCTCGAGGTTCAGTTTCCTCCACGGACGGAGACAGTGATGGAAGCAGTCCTGGACAGAAAGGCAGACGCTGTCAACACGCCCGCATCTCAAGAAGTGGCAGCTTGATGGAGTGGGCTTCCAATGCGATTGGAAAAATGGAAAGTCCACAGTGCCTTTAAAAAAAAAAAAAAGGCCAGAATTCATTTATTTATTGAAAATCAAGTTAACATGTGTGTGTGCTCCGTTCTCAGGTAACGTAATGCTTCCCCTCACTGTTTCTGAAAATTAGATTTTAGAATTAACACGATCATTACTTCCATCCTTTGATGGCAACTTTACCAAATAGAATTAGAAGTAGGAGAATTGTCTGCCTATTTATCTACCGAGTCACCTCTTATTGTTTATTTCCCCTTTATATAACAATTCACTTTCACCTCAAATCAGGTTTTTTTTCTCCAGCTTTTCCACCTCAGGAATCTCTAAAACAATAAAATATGTCAAAAGAAATTGACATGTATAACTCAATATTGTGGATTGAGAGTCTGTCAGGGTGATTTATTAGAATCCGGCACTCATAATTCACTTTTGCAGAAAGTAGTTGTAAAAGTTTGAACGCTGTTTATTTTCAGGCTGTCAGAAACGAGAGAGCGACAGGTGCAAATCTAGCTAAACAAATGGATTGGAAGCTGAGCGCTGGGGCTCAGCCCCGATTACCTCCCGTAAGCCCGATCAGCTGATGCCTCTGAGGCACCCGTCTGCTGTTCTTCATGGGCAAATCCACAAAGTGGGGTATCCAAAGAGGATTCATTAGGCTCTGGTTCGGGTTAATCTATTCACAGGTCCGCTAAAGATGTTAGCTAATCATCAGTCCTCTCAGCCGCTAGAGGAGTGTCAGTCGGACTCTGTGTTCTCTGTATTCATCATGAGCATATCATTAACATTTTAGGAGAGTGGATCTACAGGTTGCAGCGTATTATTGGTCAGTCTCATTTCAAGGTCATCCTCCATTAAAATCACTGACGTTGACTTTAGAAGCGTTCACAATGTGACGCAACAACGTGTTCGCTCAGGGGAGCGTTCAAATATTGCGTGTCAGCTAACGGGGAAAGTGTTACACAGTTCACCTGAAGCAGCGCTGACGGAAGTATTTCATCTTCAGCCTCCGAGTATCTGTGCACACCAGCACTAAGACGTGTCAAACAAACCAAGGTGTGCCGGATCTCGACAGCATTTCAGGACATTTTCTAAAACTTGTATTTGGTGTGAGCCTTAAAGTGTAAATGTGCAATGACACTGCTATCAATTCCTGATTAAATCATCCTGGCAGAATATAAGCTATTGCCCGGCCACTACCCAGCAGTCGATGTCAGAAAAGGTCACATTGTGCTGGAGCTGCTCCTCCAGAGAAATGGGGCCGTGTTCAATCCTGCGGAGATCGCGGCATCCACCGCATGCCTTGTCAGCGTGGAGGGTGAGCTTTTGGGAGTTTGATCCTCAACGTGGTCACAGGAAGAAATCGTAAATCGGATTAGAGCTGAAACAGTGCGCGAGCAGCCTGAGTATTTTGGGCACATCTTGTTGTCCTGCGTATTTTTGGAGGATGGAAGAAATGTAGCAGATGGGTCAGTTGGTTGTCTGCCGCGCAGTGTTTACGGCTCAAATGCATCAATGTAAAAGGGGGCAATTCATTATTAGATGATATGAAAGGATTGTTTTGTTGTTCATCTAAATCTCTTTTTAAATGAATGTTTTTATTTGTAAGCATTTTGGACCTTCACTTTAATTGCAGTGGAATACCATTGGTGGTATGCAAGTTGAGCTTTGTCTGAGTTATTCTCCTGGAGTGTCGTCAAAAACTTCATATGAACTTGTGATCAAAGCTTACCAACCGTAACTAGGCATGGCAGGCCAGTGAGGCTCTAGCCTAACTAGACTAGTCGGTAACGTGTTCTGTATTTAGTTTGTTTAAAACTAAAGGAAGATTTCTTTAGCCTTTGTGCTTTAATGTAACAAGCAAACGTAGCATGTCCAGCTAACTAGCAAACATAGCATGTCCAGCTAACTAGCAAACTTGGCATGTCCAGCTAACTAGCATACTCATGACACTATTAACCCAACATGTCATTACTTTACAGGCCTAGGACCATTTTGTTACAGGTTTAGTTGAGAAATTAATTCATAGCACTTCCAAACCGCAGTATTTCCACAATGCGTCAGTGCCGGTCCTGGATGCTAACTAGATTAGAGTTTAGGGTCAGGTGAGCATTGGATTTGAGCTAGGGTTGCTAACAGTCTTGTATCAGCCGGAAAGTCCCGTAAAATGGGATGAATTGGTCAAGATCATCCAATCACATATGCCATGCGCATTAGTTTTGTACTAATTACTGCTAAGGGAGTGTTAATATCTGGTGTTGTGCATATGGCTAAAGAAGAAAAAAAGAAAAGACAGTGCAGCTGCCTACAATGGGAAGCACAGAAGGGTTACAACTTATAGTAACAGTCCCGGAAGACTAATTATTAGTATTTCTCCTGATTTATGACAAATGTTCACACCTTTTTTACATTTTTTGTCTGTGGATGTTTTGACCCTTTTTGGAGTTGTTTTCTGAGTTTTTGTAGTCATTTTGTTCTGATCATTTTTACAGCGCGTAGTGACCAAAATCGGGCTTTGACCAATGCAGCGGAAAGCCGCCATGGAGCAACGCAATTTTTTGGAAATAATGAGTTTCAGAGCCAAGTGGTGGGTGTTGTGAAAGGGCTTTCAGTGAGTGAGACTAAAGAATAAAGGTAAGTACTAAGAGAAAGAAATGTTCAAGCATAGGCAAAACAAAAATGGATAATGGATGAATGGATATATAAACTTAAGAAAGTGTGTTTATGCCAGAGGAGCAAATTATTCTGTATTGTTTCCTGAGAATAAAAAGAAAACGGCCTCTTTAACATAAAAATGCTGTACTTGTTATTTTTTTGCGGTTCAGGAAACAAAGTCGATAAAAGTATGAATTTATTCTGGGGGAGGACCCCAGAGCCCACGCTTTGGTTTCATACCTCCCTACTTTTAAAGTCTCAAGGTTGGCAAGTTTGTCTCAAATTCTCAATCGTCAACGGAGGTGAGAATGACCTAACACAAACAACAACAGTGCATTCTTCATGACATCTTTAGGGGAAAAGGCCAACGATACGACCAAAGAGACTCGGCTACAACCGTATCGACTGTCTTGTTCATGTGAGCTCAACTGTTTTTGACTTAAACGTTGTGAAGAAGATGCAATTGGGAAGATGAAAGCTGAGATGATTAAAATGATTCTTCTAGGACCAAAAGACTGTGGAGGATATTTTAGATGACCCAATCCTTCTGTATTTCTCAGTTGCACCAAAGCCTCTAAAAAGGGAAATATAAAAAAAATGTCCAGTCGGCGTGAGACGTTTCTCTTTGTCTGATAGAGTGCAGTGTGCAAGTGACTTGACTTTTATGAAGAGAGGTGATGAAGCTGACCTGGAGCAGCTTGTGGCTGCCCACAAAATGACAGAGAGTCAGCATGGCTCCAGAAAGCAGGACCGGGTACCACAAAAACCCCAACTCTAAATCCACCAGTGAGAAGTGGGTGGCAATTTTCCAAAACATAGAGAAAGCCAACTTGATCAACATTAGTGTACCAGAATCAGATGCATCATGAGCTTACAAAAATATGTGAAATGACCACGACCTCTTAACAGTGCATTATGTGGTGGTGGTATGTGAAACAAAATGTTTCGGAAAAAACGTCATGGTTGAGTTTAAAATAAGTGCATATACTTAAAGGCCCAGTGTGTAAGATTAAGTGGCATCTAGTGAGGAGTTGTCCACTGCAACCAACAAATTACCCCTATGCTTCCCCCCCCCCCTTTCCAAGCATGTTGGAGAACTATGGTGGCCTTCAGGTAGGGAGAGTTATCTTTTAGATTTTAGGAGCTATTCTTATCAATATTCTACTTTTCTAAATGACTAGATAATTGCTTCTTTTAAAAAAACTAAAAAAACAATAGAATCAGGATTAAATATTGTTTCTAGTGCAGCAGTTATGTTTACACAGTTGAGTCACTTTTTATAAAGTCATCAATATCTCATTGGAAAGAAATGGTAAATGTTAATGGAATGAATAACACTTCTAAGTGAAGGTGATAAAGAATGAAGAACACAGACATCCGTCAGTATCGGTCAGTCCGCATGTCCTCTGTTCTCCTGACTGCTTCGTCTCAGCCAGCAGAGAAGTTTACCCCCCCCCAAAAAAAGCTTTTTGTGTGTGCTGTGCTTGTGTAAACAAAGTATTAGCTTTATACTCGCAAATATTTTATTGCACGTACAGTGCATGCATCGTGTGTGTGTGTGTTAGGAGGCGCTCAGCCCGACAGAGCAGAGAAAATGCACTTTGCTGCTTGATAATAAATAACATCAAAACATTTTTAAAAAACACTGATAAAAACACCACTAATGTCAGGTCTTATCAAAGCTCCGGTAATTCAGCACAAGGGATCGTTTAATACTGTGTTTCGGAACGCATCCCTACCTTCAGATATGGTAAAAAGCAAATGGCTCTCGCAAATGCATTTAAATTGTGTGTCCACCACGAGAAAGGGTCGTAATTTACTTCCCATTGGCATTGTTTCCGTGGTCCCAACAGGTAATCCTTACACATTACATGCCACCACCGCATAATGCACTTTTAAGTTAGTCTGCTCAAATGCCGTTCACAGAGAGCATTTTTTTTCTCTCCGATCAATTAAATGGTCAGAGTGAAAAACATTTGCAGCAAAAGATATATCGATGGAAAAAGGAGGCTTGGTGAGTTACGATGGCCCCTCGTTTGCATTCTAAATGTTCCGGTTTTTCGCTGAAAAGGTCCAAATCATGATTTCCTTGATCATTTATTTTAAAGTGTATTCACATAAGCTTACAAAATGCTAATAGTGAATATACATACTAAATGGAATATACAGGTTTCGCTTTTCCCACTGTATACTCGCACAACAACACATACCACACTGCCATGGCACGGTGCATTGTGGGACACCACCTTTTGTCCCACATTTAGTAGCGAGAAAGTTGTCCACCCTAACTCCATCAAACCCTGCGAAAGTTCTTATCTGAGATATAATTACACATTGTTTAGTCCTCATCCTCTTTTGTTATGTAGGTGAAGCAAAACACAATGCAAACAATGTTCTATAATATACCTTTTTGTCTCGCTTTTCCAGGACTGTAAGGCTAAAAAGCTGGTTGATCGTACTTATGACACAAGGACTAATTAGCTCAGCACTGCAGTTCAAGAACAATGCTGCTCTATTGCCATCTTCTATAGGGATCATTATTTGGCGAGGGTGTCTGGAACCTGCACAGCAGGTAGCCTATTAGCATGATATCATGTATGCAACAGCTGCATGTGTATCCTAGACTCCTATTTTAAAAAGGGTTTCAACACGAGTCAGCTGGAAACATTCAAATGTCAGCCATCAACACATTTTCAACCTACACAAACTAACTTTAGCTCAATTATTTCAGCTGACTAGCCTGGTTCTGTGTCACTGCCAAGACCGCCTGTGCCGTCGTAACGGTAAAATGCATTACGTGTCACAAGAAGGGTCGAGTTTAGAGAACAGAAAAGAAATACATTCCTCCTCACAGCCTTGGATGAACATGGTGGCTACTCTTTTGAAACATTAACAGTTCCAGCTTTAGGTGCTCCTGCGACCGGCCGTTTGGAGATTCATTTGTCACCATCCATCCGATCCCTTCTGCCTTCTAATTAGGAGGAGGGTACAGGGCTGCAGCAAAGAACAGGAGGTTGAGCATCCTCTCCGTGTGAGATTTCTGTAGAGAAAAAGGCTGCTCGAGCTGTTTGTGTCAGTGGGGTCCTGAAATCCCAGCCATTGTCTGAGGAGTCATCAAGGCTGATAAATGACTCTTGTTATTCTCCCACTAAATGGCTGCTGAACAGGGTGGCCATGGGCATGGAAGAAAATGGTCCATTATCAGGAGTATCCATGCACATATGAAGTGCTCTAGAGGAAAAAATACCCTCTGCTTCATGCAAATCTGGATTCAAAATACACAGATGAAGAACATCTGTGTAGGTATTGAATATACTGAATACAATGAATATTCTTACTGCAAAGAATATCTGGCGTAAATCACCAGGTGATGTCGAGATCCTGTATGTGTGGATGAAAGGGGTGGTTATGCATTAAGTGATTTATATATATTTGTATATATATATATATATATATATATATATATATAAATATATATTTATATATATATAAAAATAATTATATATATTTATATATAAATATATATAATACAAATATATATAAATAAATACTAAATTCCATTCTATCATCTATGTTCTTTGATCGCAAAAAGAACATCCAACACATTTGTTTTTCTTCTCTCTCCTAACCTTTGCTTCTCCTGGTGTTTGTTGGACACTTCACACTCGACTGCCAACTGAAATCCCAATATTATGGCCAGGAGTTCCCCGCTGTGTCTTCTAATGCTCCATTGAAGGGGCTGGGGGGGGCTTTAAAGCGACACGGTCTCATCTAACCAGCCGCTGCCTGTTCACGCATCCTCATGCAGAGACGTTAATAGAGTGATGATGGTGAGGCAACGCCACGAGGGGATATCTCAACAAGGGGAGACTAAACTGCTTTTGGATGAACCCAGAGGGGAACATTGCTATTGCCGTCTAATGCTTGACCCTCTCACAGAAGATGATTTCTTCCTCCTGAAAGTCATTGCAATGTAGGGATATATGTTAAGCGGTGTGTCTTAAACAGATGGTATGATATAAAATGTGCCATCATCTCATGGAATGCAGTGCTGTAAATCTACATTGTAGTAAATCCACAGACACATTTCCACGCTCCATTTTCTGCCTTTGTGGAGGTATATAGCCGGATTGAAGATCTATTCAGCAATTTCATACTTACATTTTTCCTCATCAAAACCCTCTTGGTTAGCTCTTTCCACTGTTCCAACAGTCACCAACTCTGGCTTCATCAAAATAAACCCTTAATTCACCATATCGGATGTGAAAAGAAACCCCTGCCATGCTCGCTCAAAGCCACCAGTCTCCATTGAAAAACACCTGTAATTTTACTAATTGTAAAACGCACTCCGAACTCGATAGAAACAACATGAAACTCGACAAAATCAGCAGTATCCATACTTGACTGAGAAACATCCAGAGTTATGGGCGAACAAGAGCGAAAGTAACACAATGAGAATGAAATAACACCGTATCCGTCGGCTGGCTAAACCACCTTCACATGGCCGACTGACCGCACGTGTTTTCTGAGCCAAAATAGTTTTGGCTCCCATGTTTGTATGTTTTGATTCATTGATTTTTATTTCCCTGCCCACTGTAGCGAGCGACGGGCGTTTCTGCTTTTCGGGAAACAGGTGAGTTCACAGACTGTGAACCTTCATCAATCGATGTTGATGAAGGTTCATAACTTCATAACTAAGAATATACAGCTGGGTTATTTGTGGGATTAAAAAACACCAAATGCAACAAAATTAGAATTGAAGCGTTAAAAATATTCCGCACGGGTCTTCGAGACCACACACACTACGTGATAAGCAACTGAATTTTTACAAAAATCCTTTTAACATAAAATCAGTCAGTCAATGATTATAGCTAAACAATGATTGTTGCGTTCATTACATTTATCACACGCACTAAAAGAGAAAAAGAGCCCACCGCAGCGCAACGTGAGCCTTCTGATTAGTGCGTCTTTCTTCAACTTCTGCCGTCAGAATGCTGTATAGGCGAAAACACGAGGTGAACAGGAGAAGAGCTTTTCTCACAGATGACCTTTTAACGTCTCGCAACTGGAAAAGCACGTGTGAAAAAAAATGGAAGAAAAATTGAACGACACATTCAATTTGTCTTCTTCGGTTTCAGGGTCTCTGCTGTTCAGTGGGACACCTGTATGGAACAGAACCATCATAACTGTTATGGGCAGCGGCTACGCTTTTACCTCTACGATAACTCAACGTGTCTGCGGTGGGGAAAAAAAGGGGCTTTTCCTCACCTGTCCACTAGCTGCTCTTTTACAACGTCCCGCTCACCCGCCCCAGCTTTTCCCCAATTAGTCGTGTGAACCAATGTGCTGCACACTGCTCAGTTTCTCTCAACGTGACTGTTTTTTTCGTTGCTTTTTTTTCCTTCCCCCTCCCCTGAAATCCCTTTCCTCAGTTTTACTGTCCTCGCCTGACAGCCGATTCCATGTGTTTGCTTGATTTTGACCTGCCTGCCAGTTGCCAACTGACGGCCTGAACTTTGTACTAGCAGAACTGCTTTTAACAACACCTGCCTGCCTTGAGTCCCAAAGTCTTCCTGTGGGTCCAATTACCTGTTGTCAGTTGACCTCACACGTGGCATTGTTCTGAAACGAGCCGTTTTGTTTCCTCAGCTCCACCGGCTAAGTAGCTAGGGATCCAATAGATTGCAGACACTAGCAGTTTAAAGCCTTAAAGTCACATTACCCAACCTTATATTCTGTAGTACAGCAATAGTCTGTTCAAGCAATGAGTTATTTACATTGCGTGATGTACATACTTCACATCACTAGGGTTCTATTGGGGGTCATTGGGGGTTTCAGACAGAGCCTGTGTGAACGTAGAATTCTACTGCCCCATTGGTCACTAAATGGGGAAATACTGTACTTAAAGGGATCAATGGCAAGGCCATGCATATACCTGTCACGTGTGTTTCAGTTAGGCTCATAAATAATGTACTAATACTTTTTTTTTAACATGTCATTTGCTGTTAATAATACATTTAAGGTGGCATTTCCTGATTGTTTTCTGATTCAGATACCCGGGGGGGGGGGTCAGAATTTTCTCAGTTGACATTTCCAACTTCCGACCTCCAACAGTTCCAGGTGCGTGACGCCAAGCGTGAACAAATTACATGGCTGACCGTGACGAACTGATGTTTCTTTTCCAAGTGTACACACACACACACACGCCTCCACAATTTTTAGCCATTTTATGTTTTTTTGCTACATGAAAGTATGTATTTTTATTAAATGCAAAATAAATTATACTTTTTTCTAGTTCCGAGTTGTCTGGAGCAGCATTTAGTTTTTTGTACCTGGAACTCTAGTATTCAGTTTTTGCAACAATTCTACAATTCAATTCAGTTTATTTTGTATAGCCCAATATCACAAATTACAAATTTGCCTCAGAGGGCTTTACAATCTGTACACATACGACATCCCCGTCCCAGGACCTCACATCGGATCAGGAAAAACTCCCGATTTGGACTTCACAGTCCACTTCATGCATGAATACACCTGTGTGTGGCTGATCTCTCCACATCCATAAATCCACCCTATAAGCTAGAATGTATGATATCTTTGTATTTCACAATAAGTCACGAGGACTCTGCATCAAAACTTACAATTGGAAGACATCTTGTTATCTGGGGGTGCACAGCCATGAATATAGCACTCATATATTTCATTTTTCTGAAATGCAGTTGCTCAAGTTGTACTACATGCTATCCAGATCCCAGGTGTTCGGAGGCACACAGAGTCCCGAAATCCTCCTTCAGTAGGAGGGAAACAGCAATAACAAGCCTCAGATGAAAGCTGAGATTAAGGAAGGAGAAGCAGCAGCAGAGGCTTGCTCCTCAGATAATTCAGGTCTAATCTACGCTCTGCAGTTAGCAGTACCTCTACAAAGATTTACCCTCAGCACTCATCCGGCATTATCATGCCAATAGAAAGAACGGACACACACTAGAGCACACACTCAAACCCATTACACAAATTAATTCAGGAGTTTGTCGTGATTAAAGTTCCAAAGAATTAAGACTTTGAGTACACAAAGAATACTCCATTTCCTTAATGCATTGCATTGCATTGTGGGATAATAATGTACTTTTTTTTAAAATTGTATTACGTTAATTGACCGGAGCAAAGTTTATTGATCAACTGAGGAATAAAAAATAGAATAAAACACTCTAATCCTGTGTAAAAATGTGACGTATAGAATTGGGACATAGCATATGTACAAATATAAATAGTAGAGGTGAAGGTTATCTGGTTTTAACAGGTGCAACAGTGTAATCAGAGTGAGGAGAACGTCAATCAACCACAGTCAACAGTCCTGAAGAGGCTCTAATCAGGTGAACACACCTGTGTGGGTGTGACCGTGCTGTTTCAATATTAAAACGGCTGCTTTCACCCTCTGAGGCTATTTGATCAAACTGACTTTATCCATGCTATTACCTCACCTAGATTGTGTTAATAATAAAAAAAAATTACAATATTAGATAAAAGACTTAACATTCAAGAAAGCTGTATGTGTTTAAACGTATGATACTTATTCTGTGACCTTATGCTACTCGGGCAACTTGTTTCAAAGCCCTTCAAAACCAGTTGACTGGTTTAAAGCTTTCTGAGGATCTGAGCCTGCACACCGGCTCAAAGAGAATTCTAAATATAGCTTGGGGCAATCTAATCATCTTTTAAAAGTGAGCGTTATCATGTTAAAACCGATGCCGAACAGGTAACCCTTGAAGAGAAGCCACCATTTCATCTTATTAGCGTTTAACGTCCGGAATGTTGCATTTGGCAAAGTGAAAATGTGGTTCATGCCAGAAAGAAAAAAGTGGATTGCAGGATAAATATGTTTTGAGAGGGGCACAGGAATAATTCTCTTTTAGATGAACTGCTTAAAAACAACTTCATTTAGGTCACCTGCTAAATATTCTAAGTATGTAGACCACCAGCATTTATTATGATCTCCGCCAGAGAGATCATGTGACTGGTTATGTGTGTGTGCGTGGGTGTGTGTGTGTGTGTGTGTGTGTGTGTGTGTGTGTGTGTGTGTGATTGAGTGAGTGTGCACCTCTGCTGCTTAACCACTGACTGCTATGTTGGTAGCTTGAAATGTATTAAATGACGACTTTGAGCCGATTACCTGCATACATCGGCGCCTGATTTTGAGTTGCTATTATCTGTGATTTCTGCGTACGACAATGAGGCTTCAAACATCGAAGTGAAATCATTCATTTACCGTATTCTAGTTAAAAGACCATCGCCTTTGTAACCATCCGGACCTCTCCATTTTGTTCAGCAAAGTTTGTTTGGTTTGAGTTTTTTTTATTAGTTCCCTACAAGTCAGCATTTCCCCTCACCATCTTTCCTACCAATTGGTTCTCTAAAAACCTCCAGCACATTCTTATGTTCCGGCTCAGCAGGATAAGCTATAAAACTGCAGTTCATTTGTCTCCTCCGCAGATGGAGTATTTAGACGGATACTGCTCCTTTCTGTGCTTTAGTGCTGCGGGCTGTGGTGTGGTATATGGCCTTGCTACTCAGTCTCCTCCTCCTCCTCTTTATAGTTAGCCAGCTCTCAGCTGGCAAACTCTCCTTCAACTTCATTTTCCCCACACAGGAAAGAAGCATCTGCCCAGTGGACCATATATATTATATATGTGTGTGTGTGTGTGTGTGTGTGCGTGTGTGTGTGTGTGTGTGTGTGTGTGTGTGTGTGTGTGTGTGATAAGTGACAAAAGTAAAGAGCTCCAGTAACTAAAAGGGTCTCCTCGTGCTTAGTTTGCTCATTTTTAATCAGTAAAAATTGCAAAAAGCAATCATCACTAAATTATCATTTGTAGCAAAACCATTAAGTCGTGTAACCATTTCTCAATGCCATTATCAGCAGCTGTAGTTGAGTTTTCTCATGACACCTAACAAATGTGTTCTGGTTTTAGTCACAAGAAGAACTCGTATAGTCTAAACTGCTTGCTTGCTTGCTTTTTGAAAAGACATCAATGACATTCACGGCTTTTTATCTTTGGGTATTTTGGTGGAAATGAGTAAGAAATCACATCAAGAACTCTTAAATATGTAATCCTTACAATCCGTGCAGTGTACATGAAGCATTGATGTGTTCTCAGTTTGGTTTAATCAGCGTGTGCTTTTCATTTACTTCACGCG
The DNA here is from genome assembly GCF_009769545.1 of Cyclopterus lumpus. Classification (NCBI taxonomy): domain Eukaryota; kingdom Metazoa; phylum Chordata; class Actinopteri; order Perciformes; family Cyclopteridae; genus Cyclopterus; species Cyclopterus lumpus. The sequence continues at coordinate 20,129,227 of NC_046966.1, forward strand.
ACTCACGTCCCTTTGAACTTTTCTTTTAATGCCACATTTTAGTTTCAGAGAAATTTCTTTTGAATGGTTTGCCAGGAAAGTTTGTGCCAACTATTCAATGGAAAGTGGCTAAAGCCTGCTTATAAAGTCACAATGTCCATTAGTTTGTCTATTTGTGATGTCATCACACAACTATTTATATAATATACGAGCTTGTAAAAAATGATGTCAAGTTTACCTTAGTTGACTCACCAGTGTTAACATCAGCTACAACTATTGTTGAAGTTATTATAATCTCATCAAGATGCATCTAAGTCAACCTCCAACAACAAAATAGTTTCATGTAGGCCGTTGTACCAACTGTGGAACTGAAGTATCATGATTCACAAAGATCCAGAAATATTTTTCATATAAACTCACTAAGTTAAATCATGTACAACAAAAACAAGGAGTAGGAGTATCCCGGACTAATGTTTTCTTTAGCACGGTCATTCCCAGCACAGTCACACTTCTGTCTGGCTGCTGATTGGTCTACTGAACATGGCCCCGCCCCCTCCATCCACTGAACGTATAGTCCAGAGAGCAAAAGTTGTGGGATTCGTTGCTAACTGTTTTTTTCTTAAGTGTTCTTGAAAGTTGATAACGCTAGGAAGAACCGAGTTGGCAAGTTACATAGTCCCCACAGGATGAATTATAATAACCTTTGGGGATCCTCTGACTTTGTCCAATAATTTTGTTCATGACCCAATAATCGTACAACTAAAAGACAATCCCAGCAGCTTCTTGCTTGATATCAGAAAGAACTGTCACCTTGTTCCCATTTCCAGCCTGACATTGCTCATTTTTTCTGTAGGGGAAACCAATCATTAAATAAAAATGTATCTGGCGTCATTTGAAGCGAACACTGAGGTCACTGGTTTTAAGAGTGGATTGAAGAGTGGATTGAGTGGACTACCAAGGGCAACATTGACCAGACCTTTGGCTCGGACCTTGACAATCGTTCACAACAGCTTGACTCCGACTGATCGTTAATCCCACCGCAGAGCTCGTTTGTCGATCCTTTTTGAACCGGAAAACCGTCACAATGCCAAAAGTATCAGTCGATGCGAACTCAGTGAAGTGGGCGGGTTCAAAAGGTCTGGACCAAGGCAAATCAGCCTCAGCTGTGCTACATGTTTAGTACTCATTACAAAAAATGTGTATGCTAACGCGCTAAACTAAGATTCTACAAAATTAGCACGTTAGCAAATGTTAGCAAGTTGGACAAATGGACTGGTCGAGGATACTTTTACACTTTGTTAAGGTTCACTGGCCTGAGACAGGACACGCACCCGAAAATCAAGTGATGAAGACCAATTAAAAAAGTAGCATCTTCTGTGTATTTCCATCTTTTCAGTCCAGCGGAGACAACAATGTTCTCTGGACGGGTCGTTTAGTCGGCCGCTGCTTCTGCAGCTTGGGCCAAACACTGGCTTTTAATGACACTCTCCAGTTTTCAGTGTCACAGACTTCCCCGATGAGTTAGACTTACCTCTTTATACCACCGTGTCACACTTAGAGATGGATGTTGAGAGCAGCATATTCATCCTCACTGAATAAATCCTTCAGATGTCAACACACTCAAGGACAGGAAAACTCCCTGTAGTTATGTGCCATCCTTCTTCTGAAGTAATGTTTGCAGCTCTCCTGAGAATAGCTGCCAACATTTTCTTGTTTGCTGACTCGTAATTTAGACATAATACGCAAATGGTACATTCTGAGTTAAAAGGAAATCATTTTAGATGTGTTTGACTTCAAACTAAATTGCTTTCCACTGACAGTAATTTAAAGTGACACTCTACGAGTGAATGTTTGAATGACATTTCTTTCCTTCAACATTTGTTTTGTAAGTAAATCTGGGTTATGGTTATCTCTGTACAATAGATATTGTTTGGATAACGTTTATACTTTTTAAAACTACATTGTGGTAGTGTAGGCCTATCGGCCGTCTATGCATTTTATGAATTAATTAATTGTAAAACACTTGATTGATAGTTTGATTTCAGTAACCTGAACTTTAAAGTAATTCCTTTGACGTAATATATTCAAGATTTTCGACAATTCTTATTTTAAAATAGATGCTGATTTTAAACGGAGCATGTTTGCCTCGGATACATTTCTTCCTGTTCTTTCCTGAGTCCTGTTACCTTTTCAGATCTCTTCCACTTCCGATGAACTCTGGAATGTGCCGGCAAACAGAACCTAATCCAGGTGGAACAAAAGAGGAGGAAGACAAACTGAAACCCTGCTAATTCAGCTGAGGATGGTGTAGCAGGATCTTTGGTGACTGTTTTTTCTTTCTTTAACAATGTAACCGCCACCCATGAAGGTCCAGGTTGTCAGGATGTTGAGGATAGTTGATAGGCTGCCGTTGAGAGGTGTTTTCATTGCTGGAGGCAAAGTTCCTCTTAACTTACATGTACATTGTCCTGCGGACAAGAAATTATGGTCGAGTTCTGGAGCACATTGTAGGCAAAGTATGAATAGGATTAAAAATGTTGCAGAGCATGCTCTCAGAATGAAGTGAAAACATATCTCTGTACCTCGTAACGTTTGAGGAGCATTCTTTGGAACAATGGAATTTAATCTAACCAGAATAAAGACATATATTTACAAAGTGCCTCGATGTGTTCATTATTTTCATTATTTTGTGGTACAAGTATATTGTTTGTTATCAAGTTTTGATGAAGCTATTCCAAATCATTTGTGTATGTTATTTAAAATGATGGAGCCTAAGGAACAGCATTTGCTGTGTGATGTATGATCCTTCAGTTATAATAAAACCTTTGTCTGACTGTCCGTCTGTCGGACCTTACGTCACTTAAGAGTCTTTCGAGAATCCCTTTGGGCTTTACGGCTCCCATAATGCAAGGTCTTTTACCTTAATGTGGGAGGGTGATGATGACATTCACAAGCTTTATTGCACCATAAACCCCTTCCACTTCTTACACATCTCCTCAAAGGATGATAAGGTCTTATTCAGAGAACATCAAATGGCTCCAAATCTAGTCAGCAAGACATCACAAACTTTAGAAGGCTTAAGTTCTTCTCAGATGACCTTTTATAAAAGAGGTGACATTTAGGAAACGCATCCAAAAATCATAAAGCATGCCAACCTCATCAAAAACAGCCTTCAATCAGAGTTTGAGTGATTTTCAAGGAGTTCATTAGTAGAATCCTAACTTCTATTCAGAGAAAAATGCCTATTTTTTGTGATGTGTAGATTATTTAATATAAATTAATTGATAGATAGTTGTGACCACAGATGACATTGACAGATGACAACATTTCAAAATGTAATGGTTTAATCCGTTCAGAGGTAAATCCATGCAAATGTCTTGCTGCATCTGCAAATTTGAGTAACCTTGAAATATAAATTCCCAACATTGTCCAAAAGGACAATCAAATTTCCCCTCTGGATATCAGTAAAGGTTTAATTTATTTTCAGGGGGAAACTGTCTTCAGTTCTGAACTTTGAGGGTGCAGAGAGATGGACAGTCCAAAATGGAGGAAGCTATTATGGTTTATAAACTGTGTTACACCATTCATTTATTCTGCTATGTCGCAGACTAAACTGCTCCGGAGTCTATGAACCTCTCTTTGGACTATGAACTCTCTCAATAGTCCAATGACGGAGCTAACTGGCTTTCTAAATCGCAGTTACCAAGTTAGCTCGAAGTGCTATTTTTATACGGACTGCAGCTAAAATGTTTCCAGCTGGCTCGTGTGTTAGCTGTTGGCGAACTAGCTGTTGTATGTAATAAACTAGCCCTGCTAGCAGTCACTACATTATCAAGCTTTTGAAAATCCATTTCACAAAAACATAAGGATAATTCTGGTGTGACCAGGTATCGACTCTTCTAAAGTTCCTTCTGAATAACCAGCTAACATGTGACTGAAGATTGTATGGCTCCATTACATGTATTCACGATTCACCTATTGGACTGGTTCACTCTAACTGTATACATTATACAGGGAGAGTGAACTACACAGATGAATCAATGTCTGACCCTGAGATAACATGCACGCTAACAGCCCAAGCTTCAGGCTGCATTAAGGTCATTTCATCAGAAAGGAAGGGCAAAGGTGGCTGTTTCATATCCCTTGTGAGAGGACACAGAGTCAAATGTTTTCAGTCATTATTTTTTCATTTTATTTCAGTCTCAGCGGAACTGATCTCAGTGGAGAATGTCGCCAGAAGCATGTTGGTGGGTCACAAGCCTCACTAGATGTATGTTGCATCAAATTGTCATGGATATCCTAAGAAACACGAAACCGTAACATGCACATTGTTATCACCCAACATTGTTGGATGTTACACAGAAGGGAAAAAATGGTCTGTAATGAGGTATTTTTACAGTAAGTGTTGGAGTGCGTCAGACTTTATCATGTACAGTATTCATCCTATGAATTTATAATTGCCAATTTCAAAAAGACTTAATCAGACGGCAACCTGCCAGAAGTGAATGCCTTAAACTTGCATTCTTTGTAATTGTAATTGCCAGACTCCTCTGGTTGCAAAAAGAAGTCTGAATATATGGGAGTTGAGAAAATGACCGTACTTCTCATTCAATTAATTACTTCAGTAAGCGTATACATGAGTTCATGGTCTCGATTGCTAGTTTCAAGTCTTCTTGAATACAACATGATGTTCATTTTGTAAATGACGGTCCTATTTTGAGTAAAATAAACCATAAAGCAAAGTATGCAAAGCTTTACTGCGTGGCTAACTTGTGATTGACAGGTCGCTAACAGAGCCGTAGATGGCAACTCTACCATGGCTTCACTCCTCTGCAGTCTAAATAAGGTCACTTCAGTTCACTGGTGGCAAAAAGTAAAGACGCCGGTGGCCAAAATACAAGATGCCGAACTTAAAAACCGCAGTCCAATGACAACTTTGTCCACTTGTTATATAGGGTCAGGCTCAACCTCTTTTAGAGTGAACAGTTGCACTTGAGTGGATTTCTTTGTATGTGTGGGTACATGTGGAGAGATAATTGAAGAATGGCCAGCTATGTTATAAAGTTATTAAAATCATGCTTCTCATCATCACGTTTATTTAATGGCGAAATATTGGAAATTCTATTAAAAGGTTTTTGACTTGGCATTTAATGTGGATTACATTCTACTGAAAGTTCAAACTAAATTTAAACGGGATATTTCCATTTTTCTTTCCTTTTTGTTACACTTCCCAGTGGAAAATTAGAATTTTGTCACAATTGTTTTTCTTTCAATCACAGTTACATCACACCTGGTTGGCCAAAGGCCCCCATACAAATGACCTGAATTCCTTCTGAAGTGGTTCTATATTTAAACCATTATGTTGACCATAATACACTTCTTAGATGAGGGCTCTGTACTCAGGAACGGGTGGATGGCCAGAGCAGAAGCCAAATGGACATTGAGCCAAATTGGCTCTGGTGCTTCGGATAGAGAAAGACAGCATTGTTGTTCATTTTCGCCTCCCCCAGTGTGAGGCTCTGGGCATATTCCACGGCTGGATACTGTGCTTTTCTCTTCACACTCGGCCATGGCCAAGAGCTTAAATAAAGAAATGCAAGGAGGTGGCTTTGCAGGAAAAATCTTTGTCTCTTTTTGTACCATGTGCATTCAAATCATTCAGATGGATTTCTTTGGCCATTTACCTGCTCAGTAATTTGACAAACTGAGTTTCATTATGCAGCGAGACAACAGTTGAAAAGGTGGAATTGATTAAGACAACTGCAACATCAACGTTATTTTTAACTATCCTATATTCTATTATGCCACAATAGATTACCACTGTACAGTTTTGTAAACTAAATAACACAGTAAATTGCCGCTTAAATATGTTAGCGATCTGTGTTCATTCATAAACCGAAGTGCTGTGCAATATTGGCATTGTTAAAAATACACTTGTGCCTCCTCCTGTCAAGGGAAGGTTTATTTGAATAAAAAAGCAATTTGCATAAGGGGAAGAATTGCATTAAAACAGGATTCAAAAATGGAATGAAACATGAAAAGTCAATTTAAATAGCATACAGTTCCATAAATAATAGAAGTACAGAATCCGACTACGTCTCCCGCAGGAGCAGCTGATTTGGAGGAGCATTGTGTATACGAGAATTATAGCAGGAGAGCTGTCAGCTACCATCATGATAATCTATTCAAAGTTCTTCTGGGGAAATGAAGTCCATCTAAAGAAGGATGATTGGTTGATGTCAAGCTGCGTATTAATCACACCCTTGAGAGCAGCAAAGGTGCAGCTGCAACTGATCAGACTGTAAGGTCATGGCAACTGCTCCTTTTAACTGAAGGGTAGAAAAAAACTAATAAGACCTGTACCTTGTGGCCATACTGTTTTCTTTAACTGCTCTTTCCAAGTATGAACTTCAGCTTTTAAGCCAACATGGTCCTTTTAAGTGCTCAGAGACAGAGAATTCATTGTAAATTGTAACATCGACAACAGCATGACAATGAGGCAAATTGCAGTATGAGTGGAACCTGAGGTGGGATTGTTTAGCCAATTGCTGTTTCCACGGTGATGAATGGACGTTCAAGTCCATCATGTGACATGTGAAAGAAAGCTCCAAGCAAGCTTACTAAAGGGACCTTGGGGTGAGAATGTTCTCATTCTGAATAGATGTGCAGTATATCGACTTGAAGGGAAATCTTTGCACATACATGGGTTGATGACATGTGATTGTTTTTCTTAAATGTATTTAATCAATCTAACCAATTTTTTGGGGGGGGGCCAAATGGCACCACTTGCTTGGTGCCATTTATTGTTAGTTGTTCACGTTTTATAATTGTTAGCCTTATGGTGACGCATCCTATGGGTGCCACAAATGTCTGCACAAAATGTCACTACAATACCTCCAATAGTTGTGTTGATATATTTCAACATGGACCAAAATGGCAGATCGGCTGATACTAAAGAAACAAAGATTCAGTTGGGTCCATAGAAATTGAATGGAGAAATTGTTCCATACAATAAGCAAAAGAAGTTCAAACAATGTCCTGTCTCTGGAGCGAGTCCTGCGTTGGGTGGTATTTCTTGAAGCAGTGATACATGATGGTGATCTAATGGTTTGTGGTTTGGGAGGGAGGGGCGGGACCTTCTGGGTGCTTTGTGACCTGAACATGTCTTCCTGATAAACTGTCAAGGGGCTCCGCTGAGCTATTTACGTTCAGCAGAGGTGAAGGATGTTGGTGAGATGGCCTCACTGTCGTCATTCATCACCAACAAGCTGGTTGTGCAATCTATAATTGTTTGTCACCCATGCATTTATTCTCTGAGGATGAAATCATACTTTAATTTATTACGTAAGATGCTGTGTTCTTAATTTTGGGTGTTGAAAATCAGATATTGGCCCCCGCTGAAATATATAGCCGACCCAGAAAATAGCGGGAGAAACTGTTTCTCAGAGGAAAAGATTAGCTTTTTTTTCTTCCCTTTCATTTGTTCCATTCAACACATCTCACAGAAAATACACTGCTCTTAGTGCTTCAATTGCCTCTTCTCATCTAATTTTCTCCAACAACATGTTATTATTTCTAGACACTGACTTTTTTGTATTGGACAAATTATAGACATGTCTGTGGTCAAAATACATCAAATGATGTAGAAGAAACATGCTCTTACATGAAAGTTGGCATTTGTGTGGACAGAAAGCGTGGGGGAGAAATCACTCTTTATTAAATGTTCAAGTAATGTGCAGAGAGGTATAATAGTCTTGGCCAATGAGTTCATGAATGAGTTACAAATACATTCCTTTGCAGCTGAATAATGACCAGGAGTCCTTTTTTGACACTTTTTCTCATCGGCCATCACTGTTCTTTTATATACATTTTCCAAAAAACAATAGTAGAGTTGTTTATGCTATATGTTAATACTTGATAGGTCAGATAAGAAAGAAACAATGTTTATTAGGGAGAAATATAGAAGGAAAGAGGAAAAGTTGATTTCTCTGAATATTCTACTTAAAGCTCATAGAAATGACTCCAAGCTGTTTGACTTTATTCGGCAAATGAAGACCATACTTTAACTGACAAACAATGATTTAAGTCGTCCCCCCCCCTCCCTTTTTCCTTTTCAATGTGCCAAACGTGCTTGTCGCTGGTGGGTTTTAAGAGGATAAAAAGAGGCGTTGTGTCAGTATGCCAGGTGCCATAAAAAGTACCTTGTTAACTGTCTCAGAGCTAGATACAATGAAAGATTCAGATTTATTTTGTATACAGGTAATGAAGCATACTGGTTTAAATAAACAATTTGATAGTATTTCCAATCTTTGCTGAGCAAGAGTTTTGTGCGAAAGAAATTAAAGCCTAAAATAAGTACAGTGATTGTAATGAAAAAAACTAAGACTAATCTATGAATTGTGTGTATATATATATATATATATATATATATATATATATATATATATATATATATTTATAGACTATACATATACTGCTCGGCGATAAAATGGTGTAGCCTTCCCAATGTCCACAGCAAATTAAGTATTTGTATTGTATTGCTGGATACTTAAGTTCTTAAGTACAAGTAGCAAGTCTTCCCAGGTTGATGTTAGTCTGGGTGTATTTGTCTTCCTTTACTGGCCTTTCCTTTCTGTCATGTGTGTCCTCCTCTCCTTTCTGTTTCAGAAAAGATCGCTACTGCTGTTTTTATGGCATTCAAACTCTAAATATACAGATAATAAGCCCTCAAAAAAAGGAGGAGGGTAAAACCTTGATCTCTTGGGTGCTGATTACTGGATCTATACAGCTTCACACGGAAGTATACTCCGGTGTGTGATTGTGGAATGTTTATGTGAGCATAACTGCTAAACTCATATGCCTGAAAACTACAGGAAACCTTCAAAAAACCTGCTGTGAAAAGCAGAAGGTGAGTCAATATGAAGTTCAGCAACTTCCATTTATCACACACGCTGAGTTTCCTTTGCTGTTTTGTTCTCTTTTTCAGCAACGAAAAAAGGAGGCAGCGCCACTCTATTGATTCTTTTTGGTTTTAATAAGCTTGGACAATAATGATGTCCTTGTTTCATAATTTGTAGAATCCATGTGCCTGGACACAGAATCAGCAATTTAAAAAGGGCCATTAGCCTGAAGAATATCGCATGGTTTGTTTGGAGAGGCCTTTTAGGGGGTAATTGTTCCAGCAAACAACCAATGCGTCTGCTTAAATTTGAGACATCCAATGTATTTGAGGTGTTCTGAGCATACAAATGGCTGTTGCTAAAGCATTAATAATCATCTCACTTCTCACAGTGCCATTGTCTAAATTTGCTGTGCATGAATGTAGAATTTCCACTCTTGCGACGTCCAAAACGGAGCAAACATTAATTAGTTTTTTCCCCTCTTTGACACCTTGTATGTTTGCTGCAGCTGATAAGTCAGCGTAAATATAGTCTTTTTTTTCTTCTTTTTTATTTAAGTAACAGCAAAATAGCACATGAACATATAAAACAATGGTTACTATTTTCCAGTGAAAATCAATATGTCACTAACCCCTGTTATTATTCATTATTTTATGAACTTGCAGTCAATGTGAGTCAACGGCTTAATGAACATACATTGTCAACACATTCCCACTCCTAACTCGTCAAATACAGTGTTGCCACACTTCAAGAGAGACGCCTCTTTTGTCCATTTTGGACTTGTCAGGTACACTCGTGGCATGCATACAATATTTATTTTTAAGAAACTTCCAAGGTAGGTTGACGCAGCAAAACTATTTTGTTAGGTTTAGGCAACAAGAGTACTTAGTGAGGCCGAGGAAAAGATAGTGGTTTGGGTTTAAATGGAGGTGACTGTGATTGAGCGGGTTGTCCTTCAGTCAGAGGGTCGGCTGTTCAATCGGCTCCACTAGTCCATGTCCATGTGTCCTTGGGCAAGACGCTTAAACCCAAATGGCTCCCGTAGGCTGTGCCTGTGGATGTTAGGAATGGGTATGACAGATTAGATGGACAGGTGCACCTGGCATGGTAGCCATCAGTGTGTGAATGGGTGACTGACATGTAGTGTTAAAGCCCTTTGAGTGGTCGGAAGACTAGAAAGACGCTACACAAGTACAAGTCTATTTACCAAATAACAACATTTGTGAAGTACGGAACTTACGTACCTTTCTTGTTTGCCTCCCCTCCAGCCCACTCTGCACAGACTTTCTCACTCTTTATACCCTGTTGGTTACTCTGTCCGTCTTATAATACTGTGGATAGGTAAACATTGGATTTAGTTGATGATAGAGGGTTCCTCTGTATCATACGCCGAGGGGCACCGAGCAAGCTGCAGTTTATCGAGGAGAAGAAACCAACTCAGAGAAAAGTAAAGAATTTCTGCAGAAAAATGCTGAACTTTTACTGTTCAGCCCAGAAGTAACATTAGATTTCTTGATACTGTAGTAAACCTGACAGTTGTGCAGTATTGTTACAAAGACGTACGGCATCTCTGGGAAGTGCTCTCTTGCTAAGGAGCATAAAAACCCACCGGAGTGGCTGTGAGTCATCTGTGCTAAGTCCACTACACATTCATCAGAAAACGACTCACATGGGTATAAATCAGTGTGAGTGTCGCCCAGTCTCCCCTCCCAGAGCTCCCGCTCACCATCACCGCACTGCGGAGTCCATAACCGACAGGTCTTGGTGGATGCAGGGTACCTACCACAATGGCAATTACATCAAAATGTACACCTGTATTCTTTGAATGGTATTATGCTTTAGATTGAATATGTTAGAAATGTTAGTGCAACAATGTTGTACATACAGGGCATCAAAAAAGTACCCAATACCAGAATAATAATGTAGGTACAGGGAAAAAAACAGTTACGGAATAGGGGTGAACATCATTGTGTGTAAGGGGAGTTTTATAGTGAATGTATTGAACACAAATAATATATACTTACAAGGTCACAGGAAATTACTGAAATGGGTGAAGCAACATTACTTTTTCCTAGAGAGTATGAGTAATTGTCTGCGTCGCAATCAAACTCCTATTTCTCCTTTGTGTTACCCTCTTCTCCTGCGTCTCCTTGTTCGGCCCTGTATGTTTCTGTCAGTGTGAGCTCTCACTCGGCTGCCTCCTCACCTGTACAGACTGCACAGCTGCCCTCCGTCAACCCAACAACCCAACTTTTCTGGCCGACTTTACCTTGACCTCAATGGAAAACGTCATGAGCGCAAGGTAAGATGTGAAGGAGAATTCATAAGGACTTAGGGAAAAACCACTGTGGTGCGGAGAGAATATATATATAAGGAAACGCGGAGCAACGTTATCTCCTTTCCTTTGCTTGAAGGGTGGTCATGTGTACCCTTTGCTAAAGGAGATAGGAAATACAGCATTGAAGCACATTTCTTTCACATTTAGAGAATTGGAATAACTCTCATCATGGCGGCCACTGAGATACGTTTAGGTCCTCTTCCTTAGCAAAGAGGACTATTGGACCGCAGCCCTTCACTGGTTCCCCACCCCCTCCTCGCCAGAGCATTGCTTCTGCTCTAGCGGTGGTCTTTAGCTCTGAGACGCTAGATTTGTGGAAGTTTACGCTCCTGATGTGGGATCTGGGTTGCTCTAACCTGCTTCCCTGTGCCACAGGATCACTGCCAGCTTGCCTGCTGTCTCCTCGTTTCTTCTGTGAACAATAGGAGACTATATGTATTTCGCCTGCAGGCAGATACAACGGCTCATTTCTGTGTTCATCCTCTTTTTTTTTTAAATGCAAAAAGAAATGAATGATGATGACGATGCCAAACTGTAAATCAATTTAGATGGTTGGCTTGACATCAATTGCTAATATGTAAATCTAAAATCTAATTTGAGCTTTGGCTCAAGGCTTCTTGTCATCATAATGCATATTTTTTTTGGTATTGTTTTAAATAAATATTGATGGCTGAAATTGTTCTTCCCCGAGTTAATTTGTTATGTCTGTTATTTGAAGTAGCCCTCAACTGAAGGCACATTTTCTCAACAAAAGTTGACATAAGAACACATTAGCACAGCTTGTTGGATTCTGGTAACCCACTCACAGCAGAACGCAGCCAAAAACGCCTCTTTGTGCATGCACCTCCAGGTTAATTAACACACGGAGACGGAGTCATCTCCCCTGACTGCCACTCTCAGAGCAGACTCCTGCCAAGCAGCTGCAGGTGGGCCAACCAATGAGCACAAACAAATCCTGCCTTTTTTTGTAGGTTACATTAATTGCATCCCACTCCAACAGAACATACCAACATCGAGTGCTGCAACCAGATGGGTGAGTGACTGCCATCTCACAGGGCTGGCGTCCCACCAAAATTAAAATGCGGCCCCGGTCATAATTTGTCACTCTCTTTGTATCAAAAAGAAATTTTCATTTGACAGGGTGCCAAGAGAACTGCTGACGTGAGGCAACTGCTCAAACAAAAGCAATTTCCACCCCATTAAGTGTTTTTTTACGGTGCATTCGCACTTATTTAAATGTATCTTTCGCAAAAAAAAAAAAAAAAAAAGGTTTTGTTCTGTCAGTAGTGCCTTATCCGACAGGCTGCTGACCCCTGTCTGTCTTTTGTGTCTTTGACCTCAAGGTCGTGTCTCATTTTCGATGTGGTGCTATGAACAATCCCCCACACACACACCCTTACTTTACTCCCATGATGACCACCGATGCAGTAAATCTCTTGCTGGGGGAGTCCCCATAACAGAGACGGACAGTCTGCGGGCTGGGAGGGAGGAGGACCGGCCATGGAAGGTTTCTATCACTACACAGTCAGTTCTTATCGTCTCTGCCTTTGATGAGAGGAGAGTGGGGGTGGGGGGGGGGGGTAGATAGTGTCTGAAGGTCAAACCTCAGCACCGAGCAGCAACCTGATAAGGACTGAGCTGGTACTGAGTCAAAGAAATCTTACCCTAACTGACAACCGACAACTAATCAAGAAGACATAGACGGGCTTTCTGTGACGCAACTGTACACAGTATCTAATGTTAAGATATTGAGAGGATGAAGCTATTTTGGACCTAACGATAGTGTTTCTAGTATATAATATTTAATCAAAGTGACACATAAGCACAAGGTCGTCTTTGGGTGTATTTTAACAGTTGTGGCTCGACAGTGAGCAGCATCACTCCAGTTAGAGACTGCAGATGCCCGAGTGTCCGCCTCCCTCAAATCCCAATCAGAAGCTATCAGGAATAAGTTTCCCTAAAAAAGGGATTTACAGTTTTAGATTTAAATTAGGATTTATCACATAAGTAGGATTTTGGGACGCCAGAGAGGACCGACCAAACCCTTTCGGTAACAGTATATTGATTTAATAAATATTCCATGGAAAGATTTGCCATTGTCAATTATGACGGATTATACTTTTACAGGTGCTGTGTATTGTCGCATGAGTAATTAAATTCCGCTTTTCTTTCAAACATGCAGACACACAATAGCAACCCCATCCCCCGAATAAGTTGTGAATTATTGTGTCCATATGCAAAGATGAGGGCTGTTCTTCAGTGATAACAGATTGTGGAAGAAGAATACTATCTCTCCCCTTTTATATCTGAAATACAATGTATTTGAAATACAATGGGAGGCACAATATGCCCCATTTCGAAAAAGATGTAAAGAACATTTCAAAACATTTGGATTTGTGTTTGTTAACCACATTTAATACATGCACGCATCTCAATGAATTACTGAATGTTTTTATGGATGATGCTTCAATGCGTCTGTCACTCACTTTTGTAATTGCGAGAACACATTTCTATCAATCGTGCTTTTTTCTTTTCTTTTCTTTTTTTTGTACAGCGCATCAAATGCTTTCAAGTCAAACAAATGTGAATTTAATTAAGCTCATGTTATCATATTTCTTTTGATGTCGTCTTTTAGTCCTCACACTATTTGCTCACCGCTGTCGGAGGCTAATGATCAGCAGACTAAGTTCCCACACTCATTACAGATGGATAAATGAACAAACTTTGAGCTGACTGCAATAAATCGAGCCGGCGTTCATACGAAAGTAGCAGCAACCATCACCGTGTCCCGTGTGAGGTGTTGGAGTCCAACGCATTCGGTGGCTGCAGTGCGATCGACAAACGAATGCATACGAATCGAACGAACGAATAGAAGAATCCACATAGAAATGCAGAAATATATTTGTGATTTTTCTTTTACATTTATATAAATCGTAATTCATTTACGTGTGCATTGGAATGTATTTGTGAAATCGTTCTGCGTGCATTCGTGAGTCTAATTTATTTGTAAATCCTTCTGTGTGCATTTGTAAATCCAATATATTTGTGAATTGTTCTGTGCGCATTTGTGAATCTTTGTGTTTGCATTTGTGAGTCTCTCTGTGTGCATTTGCAATTTTTTGAGACTGATCTGTCCCCTCATACAAGTGTACTCGGTTGCTCTGTTCTCTGTGAGAAATTACCCTTAAGTCCTGAACAGTGAACTAAGTATTTGTTCAAGTTAATGCATCTACACTCTGTTATTACTCACTTACCTCGCTCCTCAATGGTGGAATGAGCTCCCCAATGACAGCAGGAAGTCTCTACACCTTCCGCCGCAAACTAAAAGCACATCTTTACCGATTATACCTTTTATAAATAAATAAAGTAGCACTTTAGTAGCTCTTAGATGGCACTTACTTGTAGCACTTTGGCAGTTTGGCTTTCTTGAAGAAGTTTCTTGTTGTTCTGAGTGTGTACTCATGGTTGAATGCACTAAAGTAAGTCGCTTTGGATAAAAACGTTGGCTAAATTAAATGTAATTAATTAATAATAAGCATCAATTAGACATTTTCATCTGGTGATACTAGAGATCTAGTCAGTTGACCGATACAGCTTCCATAGGCTATACGTGTTTGGGGTTCAGGATAAATTGGAGAGTGACATTGGCGTTAAATGGTCTGATGTCATAACTGATGTGGGAGGAGAGAGTCGAGGGAGCCTGCAGGCGAACATCCAGGCTCCAAGGGGTGCTTCAAATTGTGACCAGATGTGTTTTGACTTTAGTTTACGGTCCAGTTACTCACTGATTTATTTGCACCTGATATGGCATTGCGATTGATTTTTAATTACACAATGATCTATCTGTGACCTTATTGTGTCTGATGGTGTACCGTAAAAAAAAAATAAAGCGCGACTCCACAGAGCACCTTTAAGACACGTCGAGTATTTGGGCAGCATTGTTGTGCGTCTAAACAAGATTTATATCATGACTATGCAACCGTTCCTCAACATTGATGTGCTTCAAGCTTGGCCTTTTTAAGCATCATTATTCAACTAAATATGTCCACAGTGTATCCACCAGTCACATTTGATCCACACTCTAATCAGCCCAGTGTTTTTATAATGTCATGAGCACAGCAGGCTGCGTTTTGTCATTCAGACATGAGCATATTACCCAAAAGTAAAGTGCAGCATCCGAAGTACAAAACATAAATAGGAGATGGGAGGATTTTAGGGGAGGAATGAAGGTTACCTTGAGCTGAGCTGAAATGGCATTTGAAGAGCAAATTGCCAAGTAAAAGATGTAACAAAGTGAGAAAAAACCTTCAGAGTAACATCACAGCAAATTAAAGTAAAGATGAGTGACTCGACCAGGAAACATACAAGGATTTTTAATTTAAACAAAAGAAAAGAAAATATGTTCATTTATTGGGACTAATGTGAGCAGTCAATGTTATGATACATCTTTCTTTTTTGCCTTTGAGACTGATATACATTCTTTGACTGTATTTAAATGAACATTATACAGACACACTGCACATCTGTAAATTATTGCGATTAGATGTCGTGTCAGTTATGGATTAGCTGCCACGTGGTTGTGTAATGTATTGAATGATAACTATATACCCATTCTAAGTGACACTACAGTATACTGTATATGTGCATTTTTTGTTGCATTTACATCCAAATAAGGGCAAATCAATTCCTCGTGAACCGTGTCACATGTGTTCCAGATGTGGGCAACAGTGGCCATAAAATGTGAAACACAAATCGCCTTTGAGGGAGACATTTGACCAACAGTAAAACTTCAAAAGTGAAAGTCTTGGCAGGAAACAACCGGCTCTCTGTGAGGGAGTCGGGGACAGTGTCTGCTTTCTAAGTAGGTAGCCCGCTTTTTTTACCAGCTGGATGCGGCAGTGAAAAATCGAGTAGGAAGAGGGAGGAACAAAATACCAATACTTGGACAGACTAAAGGAAACAAGTGAGAAAAGGGAGCAAGAGACAGGGAACAGGAGGGCCAGATAGTGCCTTATCTCACCGCGGTCAAGGGTACATGCGCCACAAAGTCTGCAAACTCCCAGTCGGTAGATCTTTAAAGTTTCTTCAACTCTCATTCATGAAAACTTTGATATTCACCCTTCGGTCTATTTTCTTTTATTTACATAAACATTCTTAAAAACTGACCTTGCATTTTTTTTTTGCTGTGCGCAGCGGAGCGGGTGTGATGAAATTGGAATTGATTTTATTGATCCGAGTTTCACTCCGAGTTGCTCTTACTGAGATGCGGTTTTTCTGATTTTACCCTTTTTTGCGTGCTAATGATCATAATATAGATCAACTGATGAGCGCGAGGCATCCGATAATTGATGAGTGCGGCATTAGCATTTCCCCAAGCCCGATATGCAATGCTTTACAGTCACCTCAGATATTGGCAGAGCAACATTTACTTTTACATCCGTGCCGGTAAGTCTTTTAGATAGTAAGGTAATAGCCAAGATGCATGATGGGTTGGAAGGAGAGAGCCTACAACTGGATAAATGAGACTTGGATTGTGACCCCTCCATTCTATCTGAACCTCTGTCATCCCATTCTGACTATATGGGGGTGCTGATTTGACATACAACTGATTAGTTTCTCCTAATAAATGATGATTCTGAAACTATTTTGGCATGAATATCAGCCGATAATACTGTTAATATGTGCATACATGAATCACATGAATGTAGGCTAGGTTTTGCAAATTCAAATCCAAATGTGATAAACCATCTTGGCGATAATAATAATAACACTAGGCTACTGTTTCAAAATAAATCTCAAATAGATTTTTTTCATTTTAGAACGCACATTAGAACGTATCAATGAATTCATGAAGGATTCTCTAAGATCAGCTGGGGGAGGCACACCGAATTCTCTCTCTCTATCTATCTATCTATCTATCTATCTATGTATGTTTGTTTGTTTGTTTGTTTGCTTCCATTCTGGCTAAAGGATTTCAACAATGAAGCAATAATAGAATGAGGACCCAAAGTTCTATTTACGACCACTAAAAATCAAGTAGGCTGAAACTCTAAGTCTGAGTACTATGACACCTCCAAATGTTAAATGTATCTCAACCAACACTTTTGGTTGTTTTTTCTGAAGGTACATAAAGTTTAAAAAGAGGGAGGGACTTTTTATTTTTTCTTTTAACTAAAAGTAAAAGAAAGAGAAAGCTCATGACTCGACGATTAGTCAACGATAGGCCAAACCTGACCAATCAGATTCGCTTATGTAAAGTTGTAGTTTGGCGCACGCTGTTTTTTTTTTTTATTCTGTTGGTAATTGATATAAAAATGGTTTAAGTATTCCTTTTTAAAGGGTTTTTTGTTTGGGGAGTGTTAGCGGTTTATCTGCAGGGCGAAAAGGACAAAGTGTGTTGTATGCCATGAAGACTGGAAAGCCCCCTCGAGGCAAATTCTTGATTTGTAATGTTGTTGCAATAAAAAGAAATTAAAAAAAATGTGACTTTTTTTTTTTTTTTTTTTTAAATTTAAACCTTTATTTAACCAGGTGAGATTAAAAATCTCTTTTTCGAGGGTGACCTGGCCAAGACAGGCAGCAGCATAAGAAACAGATAGTTACAAACAAACAAAAACACAGAACAAGACAAGTTAAAAGAAACTAAAGGTTAAGAGACAGTGACATAACAGAGCTAATTTAAGAAACATTGACATTTTTGGGAACCTGCCTCCATTTCACTTCCAAGTTCACTTCAGCAAGTGCCCCAAAGCAACATATGCTACGTTCAAGTAACAAAGCCATCTAGAGGTCGTAGTAATTATATGAGGAAGTCTGACTTTATTATCGAGTGACAAAGTGTGTGCTGGCAGGAGGTCTGCGTGGATGGATGGATCTGCAAACATGTGACTTTAGCACAGGCGGCTGCTGTTTGTTCCTCATTTCCACCCCACGAGTCAACGTTGTTTTTGTCAAGCATGACCACGATCATCCATTGTCCTCTGCAAAAATCATTTATCCATCTGTAATGAGTCTTCAATGACTCCGGAGTAATGATCCCACTCGAGTCATTCTTTATCTGCGAGGAAGACTCGCAGCTCCTTCAGTTCAAATTAATTAGCAGCCCATAGTCTGCCCAGATGTTCTTCTACATTATTGAAGAACACTGGGGGGAGGAATCACTGACTGAAGAACAACTAAGTTTAGGTCTCCAATGGTGCGTTCACAAACCGTAGTCCGTTTGGCTTGTCCGAATCAGAGTGAAATTGGCATTCTTCTTTTTTAATCTGGTTCTGTTGCACTGAGCTCAAATTAAAGTGATTTTTTTTCCCTTCCATGCACGGAATAAGACTTTTAAAGATTGCGGACAACGTTTTTTGTTTTTTTTGCACTTCTATTTGGCACTGTGCGCTTCTCTTCCAGTTTTATCTTGAATCGCAATCGCTCGTGGACTTTATTTCGCACGTTCTATATTTATTTTCTCTCCGGCCCGGCCGTCAAAGCGAACCTCTTTCTGAGATGACAACCACTCAATCAAACATGTGCTCTGTATGTGATTACTGTTACACAGAGTGTAAGTGAATGTGAAGTGTTCTAAATTTAGAAATGGATTTTATTTCATTAAAGTGAATCTTTCAGATTTCACCAGAGCCTTCATGCCTCACTACATCTTTGCTTTCGCTGTCTTCAGGAATGTTTCAATTCAATCCGTCTGCTCGTCTGCTCCTCCCCGAATCATTTGCATGTGCTCACACCCACACACTTTCTTTTTTTTCCCCATCGGCAATGAGAAAGGAAGATCACTTGTAAGAGGCTCTCTGCGCCCCCTCATCCCTGATACCAGCCTCCACTTGATTCGAGTAGTCGGTGGCTGGCAGCGAGGATATTTTCTCTGAGACTGGGTTGATGCCAGAGACTGGTTCAGTCTTTACCACAGCAGCCCATTAGGTCATGTGTTACTCCTGACAGGCCAGGGAGGAGAGGAGAGGTAGGAAGAGATCAGATACCAGAAGGTTAAAAATGGCAGAACATAAGAAAGGAAGAAGCCAGCATGCTTTCTTTCTTGCCTGGTGTTCTCCGTGTTTCCCTGCTGGGCGGACTTGATCAGACTCATATTCTCATATCAAAGGAAAATTCAATATCTCAAATGTTCAGATATAAAAAAGGGTTGTGGTAGAGCACATAAAACATTTTAATACGGTTAGGCAAAGTCATTGTTAGACTTATATTGGTCATTTTTTTGGGGCTACTTGGAGTCGGTGCAACGTGCTGTTAACTCAACTCGGACATATTGCTTCTTTATGAATTAAATATGTTGAACGTGTTAGTGGCTAGTTTCTATTTTCACAGTTTGTGTTTCTGTCTATTTGCTCCTTTTGTTTTACATTTTTCAATGTGTTTATTTGCACATATACAGAAATATATAAAGAGTAAAACATTGTCATATCATTAGTTACACTTAAACTCAAAAGGGATGAATAGATTTTTTTATTTTTTTTATTGCTTAGTTCAAAGTTTAGAACTGAGCATTATTACATATAATGTATTAAGTACAATTTACATAGAAATGTATGTAAGTTGAGATGAGCATTACAATGACCTCCACCAAGTGTAATAAATCGTTCCTAATTAAAGTCCTTTTCAGATGTTTTTTTAATAACGATAATGTTGATGTCGTTGGAAGTGGGTTGCTCCAAAGAGATGATCCTTGTATTTCAATAAATATTAATTAAAGTAATATTTACCTTTTAAATATATGTCCCTGTAGCTGCTAAATGGTCCCTTATGTGCACCAGCTAGACGCCAACTTTGTCTTTGTGTCATTTGACGTTGGACCGATTAGTTTAGCTGTTAGTATTTAGAGCTTTTTTGCAACAGCAAGTAGCTGTTTTCTTTTATGTTGAAGACAACGCTGAAGCGAGCAGTCAATCATAACTCAAGTGACATCTTTTTTCCCCCAATACCAAAACAATACTTAAAAAATGCCCCATAGAGCTGATAAGAACTGCAGATTGATAATTATCTGTCGGTGTGTCACTAATGCCCCTTTACACAGTACATACTGTAGCTATTTGATCTATTGCTAATATAAAAATAGCCTCATTATTTTTAACTAACCCAATACCCTTTTTGTCCATCACTTGCCAAAAACTTGCCTTCAACACATTCACAGGTCGAACTGACATGGTCATGAAAATAAGTCGTTAAATGAGGATAAGTTCAGGTTTGTCAACTTGAAGCAGGACAATGAAAGCTGAAAAATCTGCGATAATTAGTTTATTATAAATAGAATGACCTTGTAGCCTACATTTGCTCGTTTAACATTGCAAATGAGGACTTGGATTCAAAAAGACTGGTGAGTAAAATGATGATGTTATAGCACATTTGATTAGTTGGCACATAGTGAACCACTTCACAAACCAAACACTGTGCATTCGTTGCAGGAGAGATTAAAGCGATATGGAGCGATACCCAAAGGCTTTTTTCCCCCTTTCAGCAGCGATGTGCAGAGGCTCACAGGTCGACTGTGATAAATGTTCAGCATTAGAGATTATAGAGTAGTCAGTTTAATGATAAGTAGTGTTTTCACCCAAAATTACTTCGGCCTATTTCCTGAGGCTCATCTTATTTATTACCAAGTACACGGGGTGCATAAATCAGCCAGTTAATCGCTGGGTCTCACATCAATCCCTTTTTTTTTCCCCCCATCAAGTGACCCGCATCACACACTGGTGGGCCCCCTTTCTCAAGGTGGGTCATCCTCACGGGTTGCCGAACACTATTCCATTAATGGTCTGCTCTTGTCTGACGCGGGTCAAGGGCTTTGTTGAAAAGGAACTGCGACCGAAGAGGATAGCCTATGGGAGTCCATGCAACACCGAGAGGCTATAGTGTCTCATATTGATCTACAAAGGACCATTAAAACGAGGTCACTTTTTTGTTGGCAATTGAGGCTTGTGCAATTGACCCTTCGCTAAGTCCCGCTCCATGAACTCAAACTCGTCAATTATAGCGTAACACCGGCCAGCTCAGACAATTACCAGCCTCGCCTCCAAAGACTCTCACGCAATCGTTTCAGATTTGATCCACTTTCAGTCTGGTTTTGAGGATTTCGAGTTAGTCATGGTTAAACACGTCGTGTGTTAGTGATAACCATTACCCGGAGAGGTTGGAAGGAGTTATTCGTTTTTGAAGAAATACTGAATGTATACACATATTGCATGTGTATATACCTTCAGTATCTAGAATATAGCAAAGAAAAGCTAATGCTAGTTAATGATGTGCAAAAGCACTCTGCTAATGTTGGCTCAAACTGTGTTTCGAAATGTGAATATAGCTTTACAGGAACAGTGTTGTTCCTTAATTCATTGTCTTCTGTCTCGATCGTCAGGTGGTGCACTTATACACTGAGATCTGTATCTTCTGTCTTTATCTTTTAAACCTGTTTTCACTGCTGAATCACATTGACATCCTGGATATGTCCTTCAAAACTCATCTTGTAGACCCTTCCGTCTGCTTCTTTCATCATATTTATGCAGCGAGTGCGGTTAGTGACAGTGTGGGCTCCAAGTATCTTTTTAAAGAAATTTGCTCCATGTTTGATGTCAAACAGCATGATTTATATTCGCCATGAACCCAGTTTTGCATTTGTACGGTTTTTGCCTCCTTTGTGTATGTGTTATGATTTCAAATGACTTCCTGCAGTACCTTTGAGAACTGACATTTATCAACGCATCGCAAAACACATGGTGAATGATGGCATTTTGATTAGTGATCTCCCCGTTTTGATTTATTCTTTTCTCCATCAGGACATGTGAACATGTATTGTTGATGTTTGTGGTGCCAGTGAGGAGCCTGCATGTTATGGGTGGCAGTGGGGACATGTAAAGGACGCAAGGAGCAAGGGAGGGAAAATGAGGAAAAGAGAAGACGTAGGGGTGGGGGGGAGGTAGACTTTATAGGTTGCATGTGACAGGAAAAAATCCTCCAAGAGGGAGCTGGAATAGAGAAGGAGACAGGCAAACGTCCTAGGGGGAGAGAGAGAGAGAGAGAGAGGGAGCAAGAGAGAGAGATGATTATGGTAAATGATGGACAGCTGCAGGGGTTGGATGATCTGAGATGATAAACGATACATAATCTGCGGCGCATGGAAATCGTGGGAGCCAATTGATTGACAGAGAACTCCAATTGGTGGCCCACGAGTG
Organism: Cyclopterus lumpus; assembly: GCF_009769545.1. Classification (NCBI taxonomy): domain Eukaryota; kingdom Metazoa; phylum Chordata; class Actinopteri; order Perciformes; family Cyclopteridae; genus Cyclopterus; species Cyclopterus lumpus. The sequence goes on from NC_046966.1 coordinate 20,151,627, forward strand.
GGAAAGGCAGGCTACAAGTCACGACTCCGTCAGAGTCCATCATCACAGTTCCTGATTTATTTGTCAGAGATAAATCTGTGTGCTCAGAATGACCGACGGAGCTCTCAAAGTGGAAAGAGACGCACTAACCCTGTAATGTCCACACAGGAGTCTCGTTCAAAGGTCTGAGTGGGATACAGTACCACGAGTGTGTTTATTTAACGATTGGCAAGTAACAAAATAGATAAATGATGATAGATAACCTTTTATTGCCATCTAATACAATAATAAGTGAAAGTTATTATATTAATAAGCGACTGAATGACTAAACATTTCACAGTTGAGGGATTCATGGGAGCACTTTCGGGTTGATGTGCTGGATAAAGCCTTTATTAACAGAGTGGCTTTAAATGCTGTTCATATTAAAGTGACCTGCCTGACACTAGGTGTGTGAGTGGTGGGTGTACTTCACATTCCAGTTTCATGGGTGTCAGTTGTTTGAGCACTTCTTTTGAATATATATTAACTGAATGTTTGTACATTTTATCCAATTTGTACTGTGTACTTAATGAGGTAATCATGCAGTAGAGTAATACGAGCTACACACTTAATAAAAAGGGATGGGACACAATAGCATACAATACTGTGCCATCCAATAGAAACAGTCCGGCTAGTAGCATTATTGGAAGGCGGTTATATTTTTCATGGCCGGTTGCTTTTATTTTTCTGTAACTTCGCATAGTTGAATGTATACATATACATATACTTTTCTTCTTCTTTTTTAAATTTATTTTTAATTGTTTTTACAAGAAAGCTCCATAGAACACCTTAACTTGTGCTATTCAATCAAGTACCACCTGTGTTTAGCATTCCAGACTTACACCGGTCCAACTCTTCGACTGATTGTGCGTGAAAAAAAAACTAAATGTTCTCTAAAATGCAAAAAACTGTGCCTCCATAAACATACAGTAAAACATACCAGAGGAGGGAAGATAAAAAAACATTAGCATTTATTTTAATATCCATAGCCCTATAATCTTCCAATAATATTCAACCGCAAACTCTTCCTCACTTCAGACTGACAGTGAATTATTATTTATGTGTCAAAGCAACTACGGTACCAATGCATTACTTACATTATGTTGTAATTGCTCAATATTTAACAGAAAATTAAACAAAAATAGTGACAAACCGTAGGGACCTTATTAACGAGGTGCTAAACAAACACAAAATAGCAAAATAGGACATTTTCCATTTGGAAGTCACTCTTACGGTGCATGCTGAGGTTTTACTGAGAGTGCGAATTATACCATGACAATCAAGGTTATCTGGAAGGGTTTTTTTCTTCTTCTTTTTAAATGGTGCAAGCTGGTGCATTCCTGATTTTTGACCCTGGCAAAGGCACCAATTTATGAAGAAAAAGTATAAAATGAAACTTTCATTTCATTTCACTTTTTAAAAAAAAGTATGCTTTTTCTTACTTACTTTAACAAATGATTCACTTCTGACAGTGACACTAATCTGGAGACAGAGCTCTTGCGGCCATAAAGCGCTTACTCTTGACAGTAAGAAAGTAAAGTGTATTAAATTATCTAGATAGAAGCGAGCTACATCAGCGTTTCCACCGGCTTGTGCCATGCACGCGAGCACAGGACGCCAGCCACTGCAGCTCAGCAGCCAGGAGGCGAGAGGTCCAACTAACAAAATGAAATGGCCCACTTTAGGCGGATATGAAATCATATTACGTATATTATTGCATATTAAGATGCAATATTTCATGATTACAGGTTAGAGGGAAGTTTTTAAAGTGACCACGATTCCTTTGGTGTTATCCCTGAACAATGTCTCACGTTTCTTAAAGTTGCTTGTATCTTTTTTTTTTAACAGCTGTATATAAGTGTATTTAGTTAGAACGTTTTATTAATCAGCACACAACAAAACACAGTACAACAAATAAATGACACCATAAAAACACATGGGATCATGGGATGAGAAAATACCGATGACATGAATGAACATGAATTTCAGCACTGGACCATACTGTACGTCCAAAAACACATGGTCAAATAAGGTGAATCTAAATGGATTTGAATGGGCTTCTTGGGTGTTGAGTAAAGCTTTATCAAGCCTTCCCTTGGTGTGGAAGCAGATGTGGCCACTGCCGCACAAACAAAACACACCGCTCATTCCGAGTCATTAATCAAGTGACGCCCGGAGTAGCCGATTCATATATCATTCACCACGAACACCCTTCCTGGGCAACCTTTAGAGGCCGGTGGTTAGCAACTGTGTTTGAACATCATTTGACATGCACATTTTAAAAAAAAAGGTATGGTTCATTATATTTCTGCTGTCAGGACATTTAAGAGACATGTGGAAGTCATGGCATAATGGATGTGAGTGAGAAACCAAACAGCAAAGGATTCCATTGTATCGCAGATAAAGGACTATTGGCTCAGTGAGTAATTGAGCCACCTTCCCCAAACGTCCCTGCCCAAAAGGCTGAGCCCGATTCTTATCAGAGAAGAGAGGGAAGTCTGACGCTTTTCTTCTGGCTGACTTGTACTGTTATTTGCTCCCCGTTGAAGGAGTAAATGAGCTGTGAAGATGAGGCAAGAAGAGAGAGGGATTGACACATTTCTGACCATGGAATTGTGTTTACACTAAACCCCCCTGACTTAAGTCAGCAGCTGGGTAGGCCACATAATACACACACACACACACACACACACACACACACACACACACACACACACACCTTTCAAGCAGATGGAGACTTCATTACTGGAGGAAGAAACAAGCCTTTGTTTAGAGCACAAGCACGTCCAATTCATAGCATAGTGGAGGACTGCTAGTCTATATTTCTTCCAGTAAATGAAGTGTGTGAAGAGCGTTCACCATGAGACCTGTCTTTTGTGACAGTCCATTGTAGCATACAGATGTGAAGATATTGAATTATTATTTCATTTTTTTTCTCTTCTTTCGGATGAAAACAAATACGTCGGGCACTTTATGACATTTCGCAACATTCTTTGCCCACAGTGGTATTGTTTTTTATGTTATTCTTTTTAAACTCATATTCTGTTTGAATATGACTATCATGCGTGTGTGTTTTCCTGTTCCCCTGTCTATCTGCAGCTCTGTGGTGTATGGCTAACAGTCCCTCAGCACGCGCTGCTGCTCTGGGAGTCTGCTTAGATGTTGCTAACCACAAATCTGTCCCTACAAGCAAGAGACATGCAAGGAAATAGTTCTTCCTTCATCCTGCACGCCGGTGCCGTTCAGCCTGCAACCAGAGAGGCCATATTTCATTACCACTATTGCAGAACCTCGGTGGGGCCGAGAATAAATACAAATATATGGTGCAGTCCTTATGTACAGGAGATATACGGTACCTTTTGTAAGAATATTTTTAAACCGCATGAGCATAGCTTAGGTGTGCAATGTTTCAAGAGTAGGAGAGATTCGGTCAATTTTATTATCAGGAATATATCATATAACATCTGAGGGGCTTGTAATCACACTCTGCTACAAGGAAGCACTGGTGTGATGGAACCTGTGATGCATTAATATGTGTAAAATGTGATTATCCATATAAAATAACAGATGAGATCTGAAAGAAAAAAAGATCCCAAATCTTCCATGTTTTTCATGGATATCAATATTGTTTTAAGGCAAGTTTACATATAAAGCACATTTCATACGGGTAACTCCAGGTGCATTAAACACTTAAGTTAAGCATAAAAGGATAAAGGACATTTCAAAAGGCATTAAAAGATTAAAAAAAACAAAATAATCCAAGGTAATTCATGAGCGCAGGGGGTGATGATGATGATGATGATGATGATAAATAGTTAAGGTTCATTCAAAGGCTGTGAAGACCATCAATATTTTTAATCTACTTTTATCAGATGGTAAACGTTTGGGCTCATCCTTAAATCTTTTTAAAGTTTTTTCCAAATCTGTGGAACATCCTTCTACAGTTTAAATTTGGACCCTGGAGACTGTTGCACTATTGTAGATACCAGGGCGTTGGAGGTGTGTGCTAAACCATTGAGCGATTTAGAGAGGGGAAGCCAATACAGAGATATGAGAATAGGTGTGTTCAACTTTCTTAATCTTTGTTGGCAGACAAGAGGCAGTCTCCTAAAGTAGCATGTGAGTTTCTTTAGGGAGACATGAGAAAAGGCTGTTACAGTAGTTCAGCTTGCTGGAAATAAAAACTTTCTCCAAATCATTCCTGGATATCGGTCCTCTGATTTTTAATATGTTTATTTTTAGAGCGATAGAAAGTAGTCTAGACTGTATTGTTGATTTGTTGACTTGTTATTTTGGCAAATCCAATAATGTATTTGTTCAGTTCACTCGTGGGCATATATGGGGTTGTGATTGCATGGTGAGAGGGATTTGCATAATATGGCAAAATGGAAACATGTGAACGTTAAATAAAACAGCGGCAACTACAATAGAGCATGTCATCTTATGTCGGTAGGAGGAGAGCTAGTTAGCTGTTAGCAGCCGCTCGGCAGCAGCCTACGGTGTGTATGGCTAACAGAGCTAACAGGGTTAATAGAGCTAACAGAGCTAACAGCTAAAGGGGCTAATAGAGCTAACAGGGTTAATAGAGCTAACAGAGCTAACAGCTAAAGGGGCTAATAGAGCGAACAGGGTTAATAGAGCTAACAGCTAAAGGGCCTAATAGAGCTAACAGAGCTTACAGCTAACGTAACTAAAAACACAGTCTGAAAGTTTCCGTCATAACAAACTGCAGTTTAGCTAGACAGACAGCTGCATGGATAAAAATCTGCCACGCAGTCACGCAAGTGAAAAAATGTGTCAAGATGGCGGGCAATAGAGTGTTGGAAGGAATGAGTCCTAAAACCTCGAGATGAGTTAGCGTTGTTACCCTTCCAGTTACCTCCTCTCAAAAAAATGTGTCATGAGTTTTTGGTTAGATGTTTGAAATAAGGTATGTGGTTGACATAAGCTTAGAGGTTTTAATGTTTGGTTTTACAACATAAAGTACGTCGATAAATACCCCTTTTATGCGTCTTTGAAAAAAGGCGTCAAAAGTCATCACGCTTGTCTTTATCTTAATGGCAGGGATATAAAGCCATGTGGTGTGGTTGGCTTCTAGCTTAACGTCAGCTTTTTACATCTCACAATTGCAGTTACGGAGTTAATTTGAGAAGATTGTCTTGTCGAACAAAATGTGGAGGTACTGTTAAACGTTTGTTTGTCACGGAGACAGACAGGAAAAATCACAGAATGAGTGTGACGCTGACTTCCGGGTTGGCCGACAATCAAACGTTGGCGGAAAAGCTGGTGGAGATTTGCATTCTACTGAGTGCACGCACGCTCCTCGAAACTAAATAATGTTGAAAACAACTGCGACGAAGCGCCACTTGTGTGTAGAGCTGCTGCCGCATAAGTACCATTGTAACCGAACAAACCTCCTTTCTCTTCTTCGCAGGAAAGCAAATGATTATGCGGCTAACTCGGCTTACAGTCAGCATGAAGAAAAGTCTCGGAGGAGATGTGTCTCACTACACAACAAAAGCTTTATGGTGTCAACACAAACACACACCACATAAATCCGAGAGGGCTTTTTGTATAATAAAACAACCTACCGGCACTGAGAAGACGGCCACACGCATTTCTCTGATCTCATTATTTTAGAAAAAAGGTACGCAGGCTCATTTCCGTACAATATTGAGAGGTTCTCTGTGTGTAGTTATGATATCCACTCAAGCAAACGGTATTCATATTTTAGTTAAGCATTTCATGGGTTGCTGGGTTCAAAAACTGACTGAGAAATCGCATGCAAATATTTCCAGAATGGATAAATGCAGGGTTTTTTGAGTCGATGCTTTGCATTTCTTTTGGTAAAAGCAAGTGTGAGTCTGTGTGTTTTGGTCTCACGTTTAACTATTATAATGTGGATGCTGAGTGTTAAACGGTCCACTGGCAGTCCCGACGCAGAGAGGTCACCGGTGGTGCCCCGCGAGTGTTTTTCGCAGTCTTTTGCTGCATGCACATGCCGACAAGCCCTGCCAGCTGCTATCTGCCACTGCCACGACTGCTCCTGTGTGTGTGTGTGTGTGTGTGTGTGCAATGCATGCGTTATGAGATCATATATTAAAAGGTAAACAACTATATGTTGCATATTTCTACATGATTTTATGAAATTGACAGATTACATATATTAAAGCATTAACATTCCAGAAGAGCACAGGTTATCAGAGTGTGCGTGTGTGTGTGTGTGCGTGTGTGTGTGTGTGTGTGTGTGTGTGTGTGTGTGTGTGTGTGTGTGTGTGTGCGTGTGTGTGTTTTTGTGTGTTCGACAGAATTCAAGACCCCATAATGTACATAATTACATTTTTGGGTGAAGACTTGGTTTAAGATTCAAGGATAATGTTACGGTTAGGATCGGGGTCCATATTTGGCAGGTTCAAGAACTATACAACTGTGCTCCATGTAATTGTTTTCAGTCTGGGGTGGTGTTTGAGCTAATTAAATGATGTTGTGTTGTACATTAGTTAATGAAGGTATATATTCCTTAATTTAGTTTTATTCTGTTTATCGCCAGGCGAAGCGGTGGTTCATTTTTACACTGAGATCGGCTTTAGCTTCTGAGGAAGTGGAAGTCATTCTGAGCCAGCCAGCTGACCAGTTGTGTGACTGTATCAGACATCAAGCTATACGCTTGTGTATCTCCAAACTGTCAACATCAACTTGCATGTCAGGCCTGTGCTTTGATGTTGTGCCTTACAGCTGCGACTCTATGATCTTCATGGCTCAACTATGCAGCGTGATCCACTCGATGTTTATTCATTTCTTGTGAACTTCTGTGTTGGAATCACTAAAAATTATTTAAATTATTTTGTTTAATATCTGTACCTCCTTCTGGACAAGATGATGTGTTTCTGGGTTGCTCTTTCCTAAATAAAATAATCCTACTAAATTGGTAGTGCTCTCCAGCATTTAAGACCAAGAATCATCTCATCTTTAAATCACAGTCTGACAGTTACCTCCACCATGCAGCTTAAATGACAAGGCGGGCAAAAATGAAAAAATTTCCAAATTGCTATTAAAAGACTCGAGCCAGCAATAAATGTAACCCGCCGACAAGTATTGTCTGTGTAGCCAAAAACGTACACCACAACACAAAACTTAAAAACACATCAGTGAACCGCAGCATTGACTTGGTGACATGTTCCTAAATTACAATGAAAATAGGCACCGTGGTTAGTGGCATGATTTTTACTCTTCCTTAAAAAAAATGTCCTGATGCCCTATATAATTACTGGTTTGTATTCATCCACAGCTTAAAATAGTCCCTACTTACTTCTTTTTGAGTGGAGTTTGCAAAATATGGTGCTCAAATGTTGAAGGAAATACAGAGCCTTTTTTAACAGTGAAAGTACATATTTTGAACTAGTTTTTGTTTCTGTATATTGTGTGTATATATATATATATATTTTATATATATTCTTTTTTTAATATATATATTTTATATATATATATATATTGTATATAAACATATATATTTTATATATATATGATATATATAAATATATATATGTATATATATATTATATATATATATTCTTTTTTTAATATATATATTTGATATATATATATATATATATTGTGTATATATATATATATATATATATATATATATATATATATATATTTTTGATATATATAATGTCATTGTTGGTTTTGGTCTTTGAACAAGCATCCCATTTTGTCAAGAACTATATTTAGTGTGCAAATCTAAACTAGATGCATATTTATCTTATCACAATAATAAATGCAGGGGATGGTGCACCCTTGGCAGAGGTCTGCAGTGACTCCTGCTTCTGGTCTGTGTCCATGGTCACGATGGTGTTCATTTTACACCAAAAAATAAACAATGAAAAACTGGTGAAGCTGAACGTTGGTTGTGACTACTAATGCTCAAAACATTGGTCAGACAGTGAACACTGTGATTCTGACTGCAGATTTCGGAATATGTTTTTCTCCCCTTATTGCCCATCATCCTCTCCCACCACCATTACAAACTTTTCCTCTACAGCACTGGTATTTCGCCTTCTGGCATAAAACTCCGGGGGCTGATCTTCTGTGTCTGCCTCCCCCTATAAGTTCAAGCCTATCAGGCTACATTATAAAAAAAATAATGGCCTAAAAGCAAAATCCAGGTCTGGCAGGAGGCAAGACATTGATGATAGAATAACTGAGGGATATACTGTACAAGATTACAGTGATCACTTACACATGTAGGCGACCATGAGCAGCACTTTTAAAGCTGTTATCAAGTGCAGTGGAGTGTAGCATCACTGCCCTTTCCAAACCATAGTGTAATGCAGTATTTTTATGTGGGAGTTACCAGCAGCCATTCATTTTCTTTCACAGAGCGTCCAGCAATTTGTGCCATATCACTGACCAGCCTGTGACTTATACACACACACACACACACGAACACGCACACACACACACACACATGCATGCAGACATCACCCGTAGATACAGCTGTCTTACAGTTTCACACTCCCCTCCAGGCTTGCAGATGATGGATGTGAGCGGAACGTAACCTTATTTAGAAAGCAAACAACATTATCTTGATGGGAAAAGCTGACATTTCCACTATCTTAATTCAAATCGTTTAATGTTGTTGAAAGTGATGTCAGCTTCGCTTCGAAACACACGTTACAAACACTTTCAAAACAGAAATCTGAGTGTTTTTACATATTTTGTGAGGAGCTCTACACTATCTTTCCGATGATCTTAGAATTATCTCAAATGTATGAATATGTATCTTTACACTTAAAATATCTATTTTTCTATAGATCACAAACATTATTTACCTTTTTATGTCCGACCACCTCACTTACTGTTTGTGAAATCATTTATTCCAGCATGGGGTAAATAGTTTACAAAGAAAACAAAGCCTATTGTTAGTAATTGTTGAAACAATGGGTCTACAGAGGTCGTAGACAAAAGCAGTGATGTTGACAGCTGTAGCTAGCGAGTTACTTATCATAAATCAGTCAGAAGGAACACATCACGACCGCCAGACAACCGGCACTAAAAACAATCTAAAGTGATAAATCCCACTCCACGTAAAAGGGAAAAAACATGTATTTTTTAAATAGCTCCATGATTATTTTTAAAGCAGAACGAATAGTGTTAAATCCATTCCTTACTTCTGGGATTTTGACTAAAAAGATGACACCACCCTCTTACATCTTCATATACAGAGTATGTTTTCTTACTACAGATCCATGCACGTGTGTAGAAATCCAATGCGTTAGTTACAGTTGCGAAGCCATGATTGGACAATTGCAAGCCGTCAATTAATGACACATAAAACAATACCAGAGGCACATTGTATGCTTTTATTTTACTTTCTGTAATATAACATCAAAATTAATAAGATTCTATTAATATTATTATATATAGCAGTGGTGAGACAACAGAGTAATCCAGCACCTTGTTGTACAAGCAGTGCCTTTATAGATCTATAGCATAGACTATTAGGATGTTGGCCAATGGTGCTGTTGTTAATGTAAACTAACAAACCCATCCCATAGGATAGATTAAAGCAGCTGATCAGGGGATCCATCGAAGCAGAGATCACTTTGGAGCGAACCGTTAATGAATTAGGCCTATCGGTTGTGCCGTGGGACTGCGCCGAATCTGTACTTGTTGATTGTGGTCGCTGCAGCTGTGGGGGTATCAGATTTCCCCCGACGTGTCCGTGAGGCTCAGGCGGGCTGAGAAAAGAGCGAGCGTCTGGTGGCTGAGGCGCAGACAGACACTGCCCCGCTGACCTTTGAGCCAGTTGCTGATTCTGCTGGTGAAGGGTAAATAATGGTGACGGGCCTGTCACCTCGGGGTACAACTGCTCGGATGTTTTCGGGGGATGGGGGGTGAGCAGAGGGGGGGGGGGGGGCTGTCATAAATTCACCAGAGGGCAAGATTGGGTGGTCTGCTGCCTCAACTGAAGGGCATTTCCATTTAGCTGTAGTGGAAGCTTAATGAACTAAAAGCAATGACAGGGGGGTGGAGGGGGGGTGGAGGGGGGAGGGGGGTGGGAGCCGTTTCGAACACATCTTTCATCATTATTATTAAACATGGCTGCTGAGGCATTAGCGAACAGTGTGACGGCTTCCAGTGCAACGGCCACCGGGGACGCCAAATGAGCAAATGACCCGAGCTGTCGTTGTTTTTGATTTAAAGCTCAATGAATCAATATATTGGATATTACCATTGTCTCAAATGACTATTTGCAAAACGAAAAAGGGAGCTCATAGTGACGAACCCACATCGATGTCAGCTGTGCAGCTTAATAGAGCTTTTTTTTTTTGACAACATCCGAAGTCACAATTTTTTTTTTTTTTATCTATTACGCCTCGGAAGATAAATGCCTAAATCTAATTTACTAAATCAATTCCGTTCATTCGTCTCCTTCCGAATGGTCGCTGCACCAACATGCTGCTTCGCAACTTCAGTAATCAATAAAAAAAATAAAAGCCTGACAAAGATTTATGGTGGAAGCAACAGAAAAAAAAGAGGAAGCGTGTTCCTTTTGTCGACATAATGCGGTCAATAAACGGGAAATATATGAGTTGTTGGTGACAATATAATTGTGCGGTGGCAATTTTCTTTTCCGCAAGCAAACTGCCCCGTTTGTTCTTGTCCCGGTGTAAATAGGAAGTTGTAATTTGAGATTCATATCGTTGAATTGGAGACTCTAATTGTTTCATTTGTTTCACTCCATAGATAAAAGCTCCGACACATTTTGGCATTGACAAGGAAATCCACTTTTAAAAGATAAATGTGTGTAAAAAAAAAAAAAAAAGAAAGAAAAAAGCATGTTACTGGTGTAAAGCACAGCAAGATGGAGCATTGCTACTCGTTTGGTGGCCAGTGGGCAACTGCAGTATATTACTGACGGATCAGCAGATGCACCCCCCTTTATGGTTACTATTATTTCTAATAAGAAGGGCCCTTCTGACAGATAAATGGATGGAGGCCAATAGAAACGTGGTTTTAAGCCATTTCTTTTACATTAGTTGCACATTAACACAAAGAAAGGAATGCTTTCGCAGTGTTTTCTGTGATATGATGTTGAAAGGACAGGTGGCCTTTAAATGTGTCGAGTATATGATTATCCCTAACGTCCTCATTAAGACAAACCATGAGTTTAAATGCTATTCATGTCTGCATTTTTAGCCATTGATTGTATTTTCATTCTTTATTTTTTATTTTCAGTGGCGGAGTCCATCATTTCTGTGTTAATTTTCTAATAACAAGGGACTTACAGGAAACTGTGCACACATGCATTACAGCTGTTTGTATATTCATCTCATCAATACTGTGTACTTTTTATTACCAATACAATATACTGCTCATGCAAACCAAACATTTCCCACATTAAAAATGTTCAATTGGCAAACCAAGGGGTTGGTTATTATAAAACGCTTAGTATTTCATAGCGAACCATATTAAATATTGTCATGATGGTAAAAGGCAGATTATTTACATATCTTAATTAATTGAGTTGGTTTGGCTGCATTATAAACAGATACACCAGTTGCTCTTCTGTTGTGTTGATGACTAAGTAGCTGCACAACAAGTGTTGTGGGATGAAACCTCGCTAGCTGTTATCACCGGTAACCACGGTGATCACCAAATCAACCAGGACTGAGATCTTAAAGGTTAACTCCACTGATTTTACACTTCAAAGTCTATTTACATGCTTTGAGGAGTAGACTACAAATGTATAAAAAGCCTTTTGAGGCTCCAGATGGAGCTTTGCGAGAATAAAATCTGGGGGTGTGGAGTTGGAAAACAATTTTCTGTCTGTTCCTAATTTTAATACATTTGACTACAAAGCCTTCAAAATAGTCTCTGAAGCACACTAAGCCTAGCATTTGAATGTTTAATTTTTTTAAACGGCCAAGCACGATGTCCCACGTCTTCTTAACTTGGTCGCAACATGAGCATCTGTGACATGAATATGTTTAAAAATATATATATGCAATTTGTTGTGTCTTACCAGGAACCCGCAGCCTTGGTCAAGTGTTCCGGATCCTTGAATATAAGCCGTTCACACAAAGAAAAATGACTACGGGCATAAACATGCCAGAAATTTTAAAAGGCTGAAGATTGGACTGCATGTGTCCCTAGCCAAGGGCAATTTCAGGGTATAACTAAATGAATGATGATGATGATAACAACATCCCGGGTCACCCCTGCAGTTCTGTGAAATACTTATCTGATGTATTTTTGATGTCCAAAAGACTCTCCAGTCACTGGCGCCCGCCCGGTTGCCCGCGCGTTGTCAGCCTGTGATGAAATGAAAGAATTAAATATTCACTTCGGTTTCACTAACTTTGCAAAAGCACTGCAATTTTCATGATTCCTTTCCTGCATATGATAAAATAGTCATATTAGTCTTTATCAATATTTTAACTTTTTTTTTTTTTACGCTTTTCACAAAAAAAAAAAAAAAAAAGACACAGATTTGCACGCGGCACACGTTATTGTAAGAGTCTTATTATTTCTTGCTGAGCACATATTGCAAGGAAAGTCATTTGTTCATTTCGGACACTTTTGATAACGTTTAGCTGCAATGATTCAGAGCGGCGCCGCATTACATTGGCGCCGCTCGACCCCGGCATGACGACGACGTCTTGTCTCCCTCCTTAAGGTCCGGATCCCCTCAGTTTGTCTTCAATCCGAGGGGAGTTGGGAGATAACTCGGCCTGATCAAAGAATTTGAAAGAGTCGCTCTGTCGTCTGCGGGCCTTCAGCTCCACGGAGAGCCACAGCCTGATTGGATTTTCCACTTTCGGGAGCAATCCTCGGTAATGTCACCGACACCTCGCTGAAGCAACGCTGTCACAGCCCGTTATCCGGCTCAATATTCTCCTATTGGCATTTTTTTCCTGTCGCCGTAGAGCAGGGTGCATGCGGGCAAAATGAGACGAGAGAGGGAATATTCCCCTTTGTTATTTCCAGCCGGCAAGAAAGGGAGGAATAAAAAAAATATAAAAATTACATTGACGGGAATACGAAGCGGCCTTTCATCTGCAGGGAGTTGACTGTAACAGTATTTTGATAGGTAGCATTACAAAGAACCATATCAAACTGTTAGATCCACAAGTACAACAGACGTTCATCAATTATGCTCACAAACTAAACTTATTGACTCTCGTAGGAAACACAGTCTGCTGAGTTAGCTTGTGTGTTTGTGTATTGCTTTAAGTGCATAATGGATATATATACTGTATATTGTGCGTTTCGTATTTTTTGTTTCAGCGAGAAACATAAATCACATAATCTCTAAAGGAAACTTTGACGATCCCACTCCATAAGGGAGCTGTTTTGGGTGGAGAATGGACGGACTATGCTTTATGTGACTCTAGTCTGGCACACCGGGGATATAAAAATAGCCCAATTTCCCTCTCTTGCATTTATTCACCTGAAATATGCTGCAATCTTAAAACAGTAGATGAAAGCTTTCCTGGGGATTATTCACAGTGTGTCAATTGGACTTATTTTATCTTATCATTTTCCATCTCAGTTGGTATTCTCCATGATTATAATGTATGAGTTTCTGGATCCCTTGTGAAAATACAGAATTTTGCCATCTCGGAGGGCATTTTTCATTCATGTGGCTCCAAGACTTCTACTTTGATGAGGAAGTGCAAATGGTTTGACATGTTCCAAAGTTTTACCAGGAAGCTTAAGACTTGTTTTCAATTTTCCACACACTAAAACCACTGCGAGTGTGTCGCTTGTGTCAAAATAATAAAATGTAAAACTTTTAATAATGTATTGCATGCATGAAACTGCATGAAAGTGTCAAAATAACTAAACGGGTGCACAATGTGTGTAAGATGTTAAAGGAACTTAAGTAAAGTTTATTATTACTTCACTGGTTTATTCATACTTCACTTTATATATTGTGGAAAGACGGGAGAAGGAATTCATATAAAGATTATTAAATAGAAAAGTATATTTCTGTATATTCCTTTTTTTGCTCTCTTTTTGTTCCATAATGTATTCCACGTTACAACATTCTCAGTGCAAGATCACAGTGGGGTACCCTATGTAATAATATACAATCTGTTGCAAGGCTCTTCAATTAAAAATGAGTCCATCAGTCTGCACTATTCATCTCCTGCATGATGGACGTGATGCAGTTATTCAGATAAGGAAGGTAAGTGTATGTGATTTACCTCCTCTGTATCTATTCCGGTGCTAAACACATAACTTAAATTAGTAAAGTAATGTGTTTTACTTATTTTCCACAAACAGCTGCGGACACGGACCGGTTGTGATCTTAAAAAGTTTGCCACAAAACTATATTTGATCCTGAATCAAACTAATTTAAACTCCCCAGACTTTTTTGGTTTTGAGGCCGTCAACGAGAAAAAACGGCGTTACATTTGGTGATTGCGACTCGTTTTACGACTCGAGAGACTTGAGACTAGCAAAACAAAGACTTCATCTCGCTGCTTACAACACGACGTGTATTTCTACTTGTGTTACTGAAAGACATGTGACATGTGAGGCTATGCATCTACTGAAAGTACATGCGATGAGTACTGACGCATCCAATACAATAATGTGTCAAAAAGAATTAAATAAATCCAGTTTCAACTCGCTGACTTCTTTTCTGGCATCAACCTCCGTGACATCACACGAGAAGACCGGCCTGGTCTCTGGCCATTTCATGAAATGAGCACAATATCGTAACCTCCCCTGGAAATAACAATGAGAGAATTACAGTTTTCAATCCCGACGGGATTACGGGGCAGCTGTCCACCTAAAAAAAAAAGAAAAAAAAAAGAAGAAAAACAAGGTTTATATGAAGGCAGTTTGACGCCGCAGCTTTACTTTCTATCTCTCTATATAGAAAGGTCTCGCGTTCTTACCGCCAGCTTTCATTTTTACAGAAGCTCACCTTGACATACACGGCGAGACAAATCGATGTCGTGATTGGTGCATGATTTGGGGGATAAAAGGAGGTTATCATCTCTACACATGTGCCCCCTTAAGACATTTACATGTCAGGGCTCGTGGTCCTTTTTGTGTCTCTTTTGTTGCTGCTCTTGGACTCTGGGAAACTGCCACTGCACAGAACAGCTTGTTCCCAGGTGCAGTCGTATCAAGGCTTGCCCAGGACAGCGATGTTTGAACACCCTAATCCTCAGCCTTCGCTCTTCCCCAAACTTCAATAGCCGCCGCTGTTGCCACTTCCCCCCACAACTGCCTGTCTGTAATGTTTTGCACACAAACCCAGAGAGGGCCCGGGCTGCGAGGAACATTCGTTAGACCTTCAAAGGGGGAGCTGAACCGGCTTGATGATAAAACACTGTTTTCGACCCATCTCTTTGAAGAGTGTTACAATACATGAACTGTACCAAAAGCCTGAGCACACACATATATACACGCTGTACAAACGCTCTCACACACACACACACACACACACACACACACACACACACTACATATGAAATGACACGGTGAAAAGATGGATCGCGGGGAGCGTGCGCAGTCCATTTTTCCAGCAACCTTCAGATCAATCCAAAAGCGAAAGGGCAGGGTTCTCGCCCTATCAGAATTCAAGAGTCTGTTGACCTTTTTAAATGAGTGAAAGATACGCTAAGGTAAAGTAAACAGTGGTTTGTTTGCAGCATCATGGCAAGCTGTATTGATCCCCGTTGCCAGAAAAAGGTCACGCACTTGAGAGGTGATTGTTATAAGATAAGCAAAAAACAGACCGTGAACTTTTCCGTTTCCCCCCCCCCCCCCCCCGAGCGCCAAGACAGACAATGACATTTAATAATAAACATCTTTGTATTATTTCACGCCGGGGTTTATTCTCATTTCATGCAGATTGTTGTGTTATTTACATTACACTGGCCTGGCACATCTGTGCTGACTCAGCAGCAGAGTTGTGTGCGTGTGTGTGTGTGTGTGTGTGTGTGTGTGTGTGTGTGTGTGTGTGTGTGTGTGTGTGTGTGTGTGTGTGTGTGTGTGTGTGTGTGTGTGTGTGTGTGAGTGTGTGTGTGGCAGGTCATTTGCTAACGAGGCAGTGCAATGTCCGCTAAAGAGACCAATAGCTTCAGTCTGTGGGAAGGCCGCCAGGGAGGGATGATCGTACTCTCAGGAGTCCCCATTGCGTTTCACGTCTGTGACGCTGTCGTCTTTTTTTGGCAATCAGGTCATCTTTGGTTGGTCGTCAGGAAGTCGCTAATTCTGCAAAACACATCATCTATCTGCCTCGTAATTTACTATAATGCCTCCGCGCTGGAGGTATCGTGTATTCGGGTTTGTTGGTTCTTGCGATCTCCGAATTTCTTCAGACTCGGCACAACGGTCTACCTGGACTCAAGGAGGAACTCATTAGAATGTAGTGGTCAAAGGTCACTGTGACCTCACAAAATGCCTTTTTGGCCTTAACTCAATAGTTCAAATGCTACATTTGACAATTTTACATAAATCTCTGATTGGATACAACGATGGAGCGATGAGGTTTTGGACTGACGTGGATGTAAACTGCAGTATGACTGCTTGGCGGAGGCATAGCACCACAAGACAGTTATTCTAGTTGTCATCTGCTTCTCTTTATGGATCTGGAGCTCAAATAAATGATCTCCCAACTGGGGCTTGTTGCTGGCTCACTGGTTTGTGAACTGCCATTTGGGCCGCCGCCATCTTGATTTTTTGGCTGTTGCTTTTTGCGACCAGAAGAGAGGCAAGCGGCTGGCGATAAGTACAACAGAATGTTGAATAAGTCATTTTGAAGAAACCAAAGCGTTTATGTACTGAAAATACACTGAAAGGGTCAAAACAACCTGTCAATCAAACTAGCGATTGAGACCATAAACTCATGTCTATAATATTTTGTGGCGGAATAAATAAATTCCAACCACAGGAGTCGCCCCCTGCTGGCCATTAGAACCAGTTGGTTGATGGCCTTTTTTTTTTCCAGACACGGATGTGTGGCCGCCTGGTTCCGTTTCCAAATTAAAAATGTTCACATGACAGCGAGCAAATCAAATCCAACAATCTTTTCAGAAAGTTGCATGTGACACAGATACAACATCCCTATTTTCCAAATATGCATGACATTTGTATGACGCCCGTTGTGAGCAGGTCTAAGAGTAAGAGTGCCTCAGAAACCTTCATCTTTGATCTCAAGTCTCCTGTCGAACCGATACTGTAATATTTAATTTAGAAAGCCATGTACAGCATGTGAAACATGGACACCCCTCACAACCCTTTGCTGATGAAGTATGATAAGCAGTTCCCTGAATTGTCCGCTTTGTTCAACTACCAGAACTTTGACATCCAAATAAGCTGAACATGACAGCATTACAGGTTTCAAGTTCTTTTTTTTTTTTGTTAATACCCAACAATCAAAAAAACGTTCGAATTGGATTAGGCGACAAGGCTTTACTGCAACAAGTGTTACAAATGTCAGCGAGTATCGTGTGTGATGTCGTTCTTTGAGCGGAAGAGGGCGGATACCGATAATAATCCTGAGCATGCCCAAATAAAGAATAATTGAATGACAGACAGTGAAGAAAGGAGCTCCCACGGAGACGAGGAAGTTGACGAAAATGGAAAGAGTGATTCTTTTCAAGGTCTTTTTATTTTTTTATTTTTAGACAATACGTGACACGATATTAACCCCCCCCCCCTTGCCGCTGTGGCTCGGCTCTGCGCTCGCCTGCTCGCCTCTCACTCGTCACTCCGTGCCGTTGTGAGTTCGCCAGGCTGCCACCAAGAAAGAAAGGAGCCCATCAAACATTGATGAATGCCACTCTCCACCTGCTGCTCCACTAATTTGCATCTCCGTCCTGGCACCAATTTCCGGCTCTGGGTCTCGCAGACGGGACTTTAACATGCAAAATACGTGCCAATTAAAGTCGGTATCTTAGAGCCAGTTCATTTATATAAAGTGGACAACACAGAAATGACACACACACACACACACACACACATAAACACACAGAAGAACATATTGCCTTATTACAATGACAACTCTGCAAGAGCCACCAGCACAGAGCCTCTGAACTTGTCCTGAGGGTAGATGAGTTGCCATCGAAGCACTTTGCCATTTTTCCTGCAGCGAGTCTTTGAAGAGAAGAGACGAGGCTGGCGTCCGTCTCACAGTTTCATGCAAATAATGCACCGTGATAATTATTATCTCTTATGTTCCATGAATGTTAGCAACTTTGGGGAGCAAGGCGCAAACATGAAATGATGTTTCTGGCTGGCAATCTGGCCATGCCGAACACATCTTTTTTCAATTCAATGGGGTTTATATGCTATAATTGAAATGAAACATTTATTGCCGTTCAATAAGCTGCCTCCCACTACCCCACTTAGTTACTGTTGCTATGTCTTTGCAGCTTTCTGTCTGTGCACATATGCAACCCAGTTGCAGGAAAGAAAAAATGGCGTTATCAACGTTTCTAAACCCGAAATACGTTTACTAAATACGTTTCATATTGTATATGTTTTATATTACGCTTGCAACAAAACAAGATCATGGTTCTTGTTTAAAATAATAATGGAACAAAACGACAACAAAACCGCTAAATGTAACCCTTACATCACAAGCATTACAATGTTGCATCACAATGAATACTTTTTGGTTTCCAACGGGACACCAATGGCCTGAGTAACTTTCAATAACAATATGCTACGTTGCTTGCTCTTAGCTAATTTAGAGCAGAAAAAGAGTTGTTTAATACACTGTTTTGAAAAGGCAAAACCTTTTTTAAAAGCCCCTCCGCGCCTAGTTACGGTTGCTAAATAATGATTGGACAGTCACTTTTTGGATGATGCGATTATAGCGAATGGTTAATTGAGGGTGAATGTGTTGATCCATCATTGTCGGTTACCTGTGGCAAAGAACTGGTGATTCACAGACCTCAGCAACAAAACACCTACAACTACACGTGTGTTGTCATGCGGTATAATTTGGACCGTCTGAACATGGCAGCCCCCCGTCTGTTTGCCGCAGATGTGATGTCACAAAATATTCTGTGCAGGCGAGGACCACAAGCACCCGTCCTCTGCTGTGATTGTGCCAACGACGTACGCACATTATTCCAGCACTCAGTCACACAAATGGTCTCTGTTTTGTACACAAAATGGAGAGCAAAAGAGAACGAGGCAAACGTTGGTTCTTTTTGGTCCAATTCTTTTCACTCGCGATAAGACATCCCCCTAAAATCTGGGGATTAGGAGGCAGAGTGAAGGCCTCGGGGCACTCCTTCAGATGTCAAAATCTGAGACGAGATATGTCCCCTAGATAACCAAATGTTACTGTAAATACATAACACATGATTGCCAGAGGACTATGATTTGCTTGTTTTTGTCCAACAAATGCGATTGAAGAGCTATTTGCAATTTTTCTGAGCGTCAGGTTTTTTAAGGGGTAAATGTGGCCTTGGTGAAGAGCGTAAGGCAACATCATCTTCAGGGGGTTCAAAGCACTCCCAATCCTCTGTATCGCTGTCTTAAAGCCCCAAGCTGCAAATGAAGATCCAGCATTGGGGTGTCTGCTGTTTTCTGTGGCTTGTGGACATTGTGAAACCTTGCAAAGCGGGACACTTCTTGCTTGGGCATCTGTTTCTCGCTGATACGTACATATTCACAACTTCCAGAGCAATGAGAAATTATCTGTGCTCCCAGGGTGGGAGATGAGTAGTGTGTGTTAACATGAAGTGGAGCGCAGCATCATTTTAATGTGCCACAACAAGAGGATGGAGGTTTTCTCGACAAACACGAGCCTCCATTACAAGGCTTTACTAATCCATCCATGCAAATCCATATCCAAAATGTGCCTTTTGTGTATAATCCCGACACAATTTCTGTGGGATTAGGATTTAGTAGAAGGACCAAAATGACTGCTGGAATACAATACATCAAAAAATATCAGTCAGCGTTGTGTTCAATTTGTTGTTTCTCCCCCACCGCCTTTTATATATTACATCACATGCAAGAACTGGCCTCTCTGGAGAGAGAGGAGCCTGAAGTAACCAGACTCTGTATGTTGACGCGTGGCATATATGTGTGACAGTAAAACACACACTGCAGAATCAGAGGGTTCGTCCGCACGCAGAAGCAGATTACATTGTATTATCCCATACCATAACAATTCATTCTACTTCAGTCACTCGTTTCATTTGCATTGGCGGCGCACAGACGGACGGCACTAAGCAGTCATGATCAGGGAATAGGGAAGGTAGCGCCGTAGTAGCACTTTAGTAGCACTTAAATGTCTCTTACTGATAGCACTTTGTACTTTAACGTTATTGAAGAAATTGTACTTGCTTGATTCTTGTTGTTCTGAGTTTGGACTCATGGTTTAATGCACTTATTGTAAGTCGCTTTGGATAAAAGCGTCAGCTAAATGACTGTAAATGTAATGTAATGTAATGTAATTTTGTAAAACCCTTTGATGGTGTCAGATTAGCTGTTTGCCTCTTTTTCCAATCCCTATGCTAAACTAAGCTAACCAACTGCTGACCGCAGCTATGTATTTGTCATACATTTGGGCAAGAGTGGTATCAGTCTTCTCATCTAAACCAGAGCAAAAAGATACAATGTCATACATAAGCTTTGGAGGTGCTGGTAGGCAGATTGTGTTAGTTTTTAACAAAGCGACTAGCTGTTTCCATTACTCCAGTCTTTAAAGCTAAGCTAAGCTAACTGGCTATACACTATGATCTGAAAGGGGAGTAGCCTCAATCCTCTCATCTAATGCTCAACAAGAAAGTTGATATCCAAAATATCAAAGTATTCCTTTTAATATTAATACAAATTTGCAAATGGCGAAGTGACATAGTTGCATCAGCAGTTTTGTATTTTGATAGTTTCACTCTTCAGAAGAAGAAAAAAATACAGCGGTGCCCTTTCTCTTCATGGGCGACGAGATGGACTTTGTTCTCAGGGTTTAATAAGGCGAACAATCTGTTTACAGTACATTTGGAATGCACTATTGTGATCCATCTGGGGACGTCTCCAGGGACGGACATCTTATTTGGCTTATGAAGCAGTGAATAACAAAGAGCCTCGAAATGCAACCCAGCCTGAGTCAAATGTAGGGTTTATGATTGGGGGGGGGGGGGGGGGGGGGGGGGGTATTGATTTCCCAGAGGACACGGCACAGGTTTTCATGATAACCTGAGAAGCGCACCGATCTATTATACCCATTTTAATCTGCAAGTGCATGTTCTCTTAAAGTAACACCACAGAATAAATAATGCAGTCATGTTTTAACTCTCCAAACAGGTTGCCCCAGATATTGCACAGTGTCTTCCTGTGTCTTTCTTTTTTTTTAGGTAATTACGGAAGCTTCTACAACCATGGGGCTTTGCTAAGATAATCTCCTGCTTTGCTTGAGGCAGCATGGAGTCTTTATTTTTCAGAGCACAGCAGTTTGTCTCCAGCTGCAGGGGCAATGTCAATTGTTTATTATGATTCCCTATAAATATCTCATGTCATTTTCTAAAAAAAAACAACAACAACCTTCCCACACTTAAATAGTGTTTGGTTACACTGTGCGATTTTGCGATAATCTTCTCTTTCCGCAGAGAGGCTCCATCGTAAGAAGCTCTGGGAGGGTCAGTGTCTTTACTCGAGGACACTACAGCGGGATGGATATTGAATTATTCCAATCTCTCTTACAGTTAAGCCTCAGGATTCAGATTCTACACAGATTGGAAGGTGGGAGAAACAGATACCTGGCTGCTGCGCTGCTGCAGGCACACTACAAATCATCTGTATCTCTTCCTGATCTCTCTCCAGTTTCAAGTTGCAGGGGAGCCTACATTAGTCACAGAGGGGGGTGGAGGGGGTGGGGGAACTCACTCAGCACATCAGTCCGTGCCTGTTCTTTACATCTCTCAAGACGATCAGCAGCGAATTAGTATGAATCTAAGTGGAAATTGAGCCTGCCGTGTGTTACATGAGAGTTTTACAGCGTGCTGCATACTCTCTTACATTCAGCCTTTTAGACTTTGAGGAGTGGAGCGCCTTTCGCACCAGCACGGCACAGGAAACATAACTGATGAGTCAGTCACCAAGCTGTCACACACTCTATGCACAGCCGGAGTGATGTAACAAGAAATATTATAAATCTCCAACAAAAAGTGCATCCTGATTTTCATGAAGTTGATGTAAGTTATCATTAAGGGGATTGCAGGTGTTCCGCCAAAGCAAACAGTTCACAACCTCCCCGTACATGCAGGGCATATAAGGCATATAAGGCGTATAAGGCGTTAAGGCGTTAAGGCGTATAAGGCGCTATAGGACCTGACCCCCAGCAGGCACGGGACTGCAAAACGCTCCCTGAGATCAAAGCATGGCATGGAGCAGCCCTGGGCATCACCTGACCTGAATTCAATTAAAGCTTTACAGGCAGATCAGAGGGAAGGCTAAGTGAGAGAAGGAGGAGACGAAGAAGAAGAAGAAGAAAGAAGCTGTATCAGGTCCTTACATTGTCTGGGACAAAAGTGGGAGAGAGATAGAGGGAAGACCAAGAGATGAGAAGGAGAGAGAGATGAAACGTTACACACTTGCTCTCTGACACACAAGCTCAATCTTTCCTCTCTCCTTCCGTCTCTCTCTCTCTCTCTCTCACTCCCACACAAACACAAATGCACACACATGCACACACACACACACAGGTCTCATTCGTTTACTCAGCTTGTGGGCAAATGTGACTTTAATGAGCCAGTGCTGAATGGACATTAGGCAGAGATCCTCACGCTGGACGGCCGGCTCCAGCAGCCCCTCTCTGCTCTGGCATTCTTTGGGGGCCACTTCACAGCACGGTGTCGAGTTTAGTTGTTAACCACATGTTCGAGGAGCTGAATGGAGACATTTGCCCCACTGATGATCATGAGTTGGCCGATCAGTATTAAAACTACCCGGGAGGGGTCCGTAAACGGAATGAATTGAGAAAAGCCATAGCAAATTGAAGAGAACAAAAAGAAATGGTTGCTTTATAATATATTGCAGGCAACCCACTGAGTTGTGCACGTGAGGAATGAGAGGCGAGTGACGTCAGAGCTGAAGGTGTAAGATCCTGGATGCCTTCAAGGAGATCTGATATGCTCCTTCTTTCAAAACCTGTGTTTTTTCTCAAATGACTTTGCTTTCAATAGAAGATAATTACAAAATAAAAAATAAAAACTGATTGATGTCTTTTTCTTTCTTTTTTTTAATGCATCAAATGATGCTGACGGATGAAATATGAATCAGGCATACCATTTACGTTTTTTGTTCATAATCAAAGACATCACTTTCCCCATCAGTTGTTAATGTGACTTCCTCCCCCCCCCCCCCCCCCCCCCCCTTTTTGCCGTCAGGGAGGACTGACGGCAAGAAAATCACGACTTTGCTATTTCTCCACTGCTTTGTGTGTTGTTTTTTTGGGGTGGTTTGCTTCGTCTCTTTTTGCACGCTCCTATTCGGATTACAGTATTTCCGACATCACCTGAAGGCAGCAACAGTATGCAACTCCACCTGCTCCCGTTTCTGGAGCAGAGGAGCGAGGACACCCGGAGCCCGCAGCAGCTCTACTGTACCAAGACACCGAGTGTGATGACTCCGCGGATCGCAGCGGCATTGGCTCCGCAATCTGTGAGCGACTAATCCGGGTTCTCTCGAACAGAAGCCAGCAGCTCCCTTGTCTGAGAAATGCTCCTCCAAAAGAGAAACTGACCGGATTTATGCGAAGTGAAGTTTGGAGAGCGGCATCCGGCGATCACCCAGGTGGTCTGGTGAGTACAGATTTGAGTGGTTTAAATTTTTTTTTTAAAAGAGCTAGAAATGACTCCTTCAAACTTTGCGCTCGACTCTGAGCATATTGTAAAGGGCGTTGAAGAGTATGAGTGAGTGTTTTATGTCCGACTCGTGCCAAACAACCAAAGCGCACGAATACGCACGCTTAGCGCACTCGAACGCACCTGCATACACACGTACATGCACACACACACACACACGCGCGCGCACACACACACACACACACACACACACACACACACACACACGCACTGGAGCAGTACAAGTTGACAAGTTGTCTAGCTGCATGAAGCACAGGCTTCTTCTGCAGGCGCACCGGCTGGATCGCTGCAGTCCGGGCAAGAGCAGTGAGACAGCGCCATCAATCGCTGTAGCAGCCACACTCCGGAGCGCCTGTGGAGGGGAGTGGAGTTGTGGGGTCTGGGAAGCAGTCGAGGTGTCTGTGCCTGAGGAGGTGTTGGTGGTGGTGGTGGTGGTGGTGGTGGGGGGGGGGGGGGGGGGGGGGGGGGGGGGGGGGGGTTTGATGGGATCAGCGCATCTTCTTGGCGCATGCACCCCCACCATCAGTCACCCTGGTCTACTGCCAACATGCAGACCCTGGGACGCCGCTGCTGGACTCGCCATCCTCAGCCCAACGCCCATAGGCTATTAAAAGACAATAACATTAGTGAGAATAATGAGGAGAAGATAATCCCCGGAATTGATGTTGAAGCACCTAAATTGCCGCCACACTCGCGAGGAACTTTGCATTTGCAAGTATTATTAGCATATTTGTCATCATCAGGGATGCCCTGAACTGCAAATGAGAGTTTATCCACCTTTTTTTTAATGCTGACAACAAAATTATGATGTGAATTTACGGGTTCTTTTATTTTTTTTCAATACACCGAGGCAACATTATTGTCTAATTGACACTATATAGTGTTTGTTTGCTCTCCACCAGCCTGGGGTCAAACTGATCTTCATCACAAAACAGCCTCATCACAGCACACACGTGGTTTGGGCTGCAGCTGAACAGGTGAATATCAGATTAACGTAAGAGTCCCATTTGGACAGGACGCAGGACTTTGTTGTATGTTGTTTTGTATTTAGGTCATTGTTATGGTAAGAAAAGATTGAGCTGGATAAAGTCAGTAAAAAGTCACATCATGGAGTCACATATTCCTAAATTTCATCTCACGGGGGCATCTTTCTGGGCAAAATGAGCCATTTGGGTAAAAAGAATAATGACAAAAATCAATCATTTAATTAATAATCATGTTTGTGGTTTAAGAACGATTTATAATTCCAGTAAAAAAAAAAGGGTGCACCTATAAAGGAAAGGCTCCCTTTTGGGGCCATCTAGGTGAAGTGGTGACCGCCAGATTAAGAATAATCTGATTTAGTTGGACCCTTTTTTGTGTGCCTTTTTTTTAATGTTCATAATGTATGTTGTAGTGAAATATAGGCTCCAATGCAGTGCCAGTAAATCAAAGCCTGCCCCTGGGTTCAGAGCGGAAAGGTTTTCATCCCGCTGCCAGCCGCGGTAAGTAGATCCGGACGTGCGCAGCGCGGAGAGATACGAAGCAGATCCAGTGTGGGAGAGAGAGAGAGAGAGAGAGAGAGAGAGAGAAAGGGAAGCGGCGAGGGGAACGAAAGCGGCTGCCTGGTGGTGGTAGATGGAGCAGCGGAGAGGAGGCAAGTCCACGTATTACCATGCCGAGATTTGGACTACATAAACTACATGCAAAGCCTCCAAATATACGAGAATAATAATAGAAGAGGTACGTGAATCGTTTGTTTTGTGTGCACTCGGTGCTCCTTCGGCATTTTGTGGAATAAAAGTATCATAAAAAAACATTAGTAAAAAAAGTTGAGATAGGTTAGCTCGGCTATTGTGAGCCGCCGCGGGTCCGTGAAAGCAACCAACCGCCGCTGCTTTCTTTACCCTCTTTTGGGGAGGGGGGGGGGGGGGGGGGGGGGAGTTTAGCCTCAGCGAAAAACTATCGGTTTAGTGTCGTTTTTCATAGTTTTTTTTTATTGTTTATTATTCGCCGCGGAATAAGTTTATGCGTTGTTTCCCGTTGCGTCGGGTGGTAAAGTGTGAAGTGTTTTCTCGAAGCAAATCTCTTGTTACTCCGCGGCACGGCGACCATCGCTCCGTGAGCTGAATGGCTTCAGTTGGGGGATGGGGGGGTTTGAAAAGAAGTAGTCTGCTGGCACCTAACTTACTTTCTTGAACTATTTTTATTTATTTTTAATTTCGTCGTTGTTTAAAACAGATATAGAGGGTGCAGAGAAACCACATTTATTATACGCTACACCTTTCTTTTGTGTCGTATGCGTAAAAAGAAAATTAAACCAGAAGTTTTATTTTTTAAACCTTTTTTTTCGTATACAATGCTCGCTCACAAGCAGATGGTTCTTTTGTACCTGCAGGGGATAGTTTCAGACTGGAAGGTTATTTCCTCGTTATGGTCTCTGTCACTTATTAACGCAACACACAACGGAGCATTAATAACTAAACCCGACTCGTTCTGACACGCCAAAAGTAAATGAAGTCGGTTTATTATACAGCGCGGACACGAGCACCGGCTCGCTTTTCATTTGTCTTTGTACGGACTCCCACGCAGCGCGAGACGCTGCAAAGCGGCTGTAAACGCATGAATGTGCAATTTTAAAGCCGTCTCACAGCCTTCTCCTCTGTCTGTGTGTGTGTGTGTGTGTGTGTGTGTTTCTTCTTTTTTTTAATTATCAGTGATTGGAGCTTGATGACAAAAGAAAGGAGCGCTCGCATTTGTTTTATAACAATAATAAATAGCTCGTCTTACCGGTAGAAGTTATTGTATTACGACATAGTTACTGCTGCTCGTGTTAATTACTCTGTTAAAAAAAATCCATAAGTGAGTGACTGCTATTGCATTTCCATACACGAGGAAAAAAAAAAAAAAAAAAAAAAGCAGGGAGAATTAAATGTGCATTGAAAATGTAAAAAGAAAAAAAAGAAGTCATCTTCAAGGAAAGATTTACATGTTGCATGTTCCTTTGGCCAGTTATGTCTCTTGAGCTTGTTTTTGGGACACGCTATGTTCCTCTGTTATGAAGTGCACATATTTGGCATCTGGCATTGTGCAGACGTGGGAGCAGGTCAGGCTTAGATCTCCGACTGGATGCTCCGCTTTCATCTTATTTCCACATGGAACCTATTTAGCAATTTATCAGCCCGGGCCGTCACTTCTCATGACATTTAAAGGAAATCTGGGAAAGTGCACAGTAAAGAAAAGAATACGGTTTCCGCCATTTAGACCATCTTTCCACAGGAGATGAGAGTAGAAAAGAGCGGATTTCATGTGATTTATCTTTTTTGAAATAAAGTTTCTTATATGTAATTACAGTTAGTTGTATGTACAAAATGCACTTGCATGATGTTGTGTTACGATACTAACAATTATATCTTGATTGTTTCCAGGTGGTTCTGTGAAGATCACGGTACGATAATGGGGAAGCGCTTGGTTTCACTGCTTGGGCTGCTCCTGCAGCTCCTCTGTGGCTGCGCAGGGAACCAACGGATGACGAGGGCCGCCTCCATGCAGTTCACTCTCTCTGTTTACAACGCCACCATATATGAGAACTCTGCTGCTAAGACTTACTTAGAGAGTCACACCAAGATGGGGATCTATATCGCAGACCCCACCTGGGAGATACGGTACAAAATCATCTCTGGGGACAATGAGAACTTATTCAAAGCAGAGGACTACCTGCTGGGAGATTTCAGTTTTTTGCGAATAAGGACCAAAGGAGGCAGCACCGCCATTCTGAACCGGGAGGTTAAAGACCACTACATGCTGACTGTTAAAGCTTTGGAGAGGAACACCGATTTTGAGTGTCGCACTAAAGTTAAGGTGCAGGTACACGACACCAATGATCTGAGGCCTCTGTTCTCGCCGACGTCTTACAGCATCTCTCTGCCAGAGAACACGGCCATACGCATGAGCGTGGCCAAAGTCACTGCAACTGATGCAGATATCGGTACCAACGGAGAATACTACTATAGTTTCAGGGAGTGGACGGACATGTTCGCAGTTCACCCAACGAGCGGCGTAGTGACACTCACTGGCAAGCTAGACTACTCTGAGACGAAGCTGTACGAGTTGGAGATACTGGCAGTAGACCGAGGAATGAAGCTGTACGGCAGCAGCGGCTTCAGTAGCATGGCCAAACTCGCAGTGAGGGTGGAGCAGGCCAACGAGCATGCGCCTGTAATCACCGCCGTGACCCTGGCCCCCTCAGGTGCAGACCACGACCCCACCTATGCCATTGTGACAGTGGAGGACAGTGACCATGGACCAAATGGGGAGATAGCGTCACTGAGTATTGTTGCCGGCGACCCCCTTCAGCAGTTCAAGGCCGTGAGAAGCAGCCCCGGGAGCAAAGAGTATAAAATAAAAGCGGTCAAGGATGTAGACTGGGACAGCCAGCCTTTTGGATACAACCTCACTTTACAGGCAAAGGACAAAGGCAGCCCCCCTCAATTTTCATCCGTTAAATTGGTACATGTCACGTCTGCTCAGTTCAAAGTGGGCCCGCCTATATTTGAAAAGGCAGTTTACAGAGTCAATCTGAGTGAATTTGCCCCTCTTCTGACACCTGTCACTATGGTAACAGCCTTGCCAAAGTATCCACAACTAAAGTATGCCTTTAGACACAAGTCTGACAAGAACAGATTCACAATCAATCCAGATACGGGCTTAATCAGCACTGCCGGACCAATCAATGCTGATTTTGCACCCCGGTTTGAGCTGGACGTGATCACGACTGACAAAAAAGCAGCAACAAAAGTGATCGTTGATGTGATTGACGTGAATAACAATGCGCCCGAGTTCCAGCAGACGTCTTACAAGGCCAGTGTTGATGAGAATGTACCCGTAGGGAGCAGCGTAGCAACGGTTACAGCCACTGATCTGGACAGTGGCGAGAATGGCTACGTTACTTACAGTATTACCAATATGACCCCTCAGCCGTTTGTCATCGACTATTTCTCCGGTGTCATTAGCACCTTAGAGGTCCTCAATTATGAGCTCATGCCAAGGATTTATAATCTCAAAGTCAGGGCGTCCGATTGGGGATCCCCTTACCGGAGAGAGGTGGAGGCATCCGTGACCATAACATTAAACAACCTGAATGACAATAAGCCCTTGTTTGAGAACGTAGACTGTGAAGTGACCGTGCCAAGAGATCACGGCGAGGAAGAGCAGATAACCACCGTGTCCGCCATAGACGCCGATGAGCTGCAGCTGGTGCGGTACCACATTAAAGCCGGGAATGAGCTGGATCTGTTTGAACTGAACCCGAACTCCGGCGTGCTGTCACTGAAGAAAACGCTGAGCGAGGGAGAGGCGGCTAAAGTGTCTGTTCACAGCTTACAAGTCATCGCGACGGACGGCGAACACGAGACCCGGCCGATGTTCATGAACATAACTGTCATCACGGCGCGCAAGCCGGTCCAGATAAAATGTGTCGAGACTGGCGTCGCCACCATGTTGGCTGAAAAGCTGCTTCAGGGCAGCCGAATCCACATGCAAACCGAGCCGGACGACAACTTAATGGAATTTCACTCGGTCAACCGTTACACTCCTCAGTTTGCGGAGTCTTTCCCCAGCGTTGTTGACGTGAAAGAGGACCTGCCCGTTGGGGCCCGGATTGTCCATTTAAGCGCCACAGACTTAGACAGCGCCTTCAATGGCAAACTAGTGTACGTTATTTCAGGAGGAGACACGGAAAGCCGCTTCATAATAGAAATGGAAACCGGTTGGCTTTTAGTGTATTCTCCTCTTGACAGGGAAACAACAGACCAGTTCACCCTCAACATTACAGTGTATGATCTTGGCATACCACAGAAATCCTCATCACGCCTCTTGGGCGTTAAGATTCTAGACGCCAACGATAACAGCCCTCAATTTTTGCAAGATTCGTATTCAGTCGAAATAAGTGAGGGCACGCCGGTCGGGACGGAAATCATCCAGGTGGATTCAACAGACCGAGATCAAGGAGATAACGGAGTCGTGAAGTATTCAATTTTGGGGGGCACAGATCATTTCGCCATTCACCAGGAGACCGGCGTGGTGACCGTAACAAGGCCGCTGGACCGCGAGCTCCATCCCGTTTACGTCTTGAAGATCGCGGCGCGCGACCAAGCAGCGAACGAGCCCCAGTTGGTGTCCACAGTGCCGCTCAAAATCACCCTGGAAGATGTGAACGATAACCCACCGAAATTCGTACCCCCTAATTACCGCGTGAAGGCGAGGGAAGACCTTCCCATCGGTACTGTTATTATGTGGCTGGAGGCCCACGACCCCGACACCGGGCCTTCCAGTCAGGTGCGATACAGCCTCATCGACAACGGGGACGGGAATTTTGAAGTAGACAAACTCAGCGGTGCCGTGCGGATCGTGCACAATCTCGATTACGAGACGAAGCAGGTGTACAACCTGACGGCCAAAGCGAAAGACAAAGGGAAGCCCGTGTCCCTGTCGTCGACCTGTTTCATTGAGGTGGACGTGGTGGATGTGAACGAGAATCTCAACCGACCTTCGTTCAGATCGTTTGTGGAAAAGGGATTTATAAAAGAGGACGCACTTGTCGGGACTTCGGTGATGACCGTATCTGCTGAGGATGAAGACAAAGAACACGATGGAGAGATTCGTTACTCCATTCGAGAAGGATCCGGCCTGGGGATATTTACCATCGATGAGGAAACTGGTGAGTGTCTTCTTTTTTTCTCAGTGTTACTACAGAGCTGTGTGAAGCTGATTGTTTATATCTCGGGGGGAAAAAAGAAGATGCATCAGTTTGAAGTCATCTGCATGAGGAAAGTTTTATGCAGCTGGAGTTTATTCAGTTAATTTCACTGTGTGGAACAACGAGGTAAGGGAGTCTTCCAGGAGACGGATAGCATTCCTGATTCCACTCATTTTTCCTCTTTGGGATAATTGTTGACAGGAACAGATGGACCAGCTGTCTCTCAGATCTGTGTGGACATTCCTGAGTAGTTGCTGTAGTCTTAAGATGATTCTAAGTGGTTTCACCTCCTCTTTCTGCAGCTATGCTCTCACTGTATTTACATATACCATTTTAAAATACTATCAATTTGGGAAATTATCTGTTGGACACAAGATATAAATGTTCTAGTAGCAATGCCTTCTTTTTATAACAGCCCATTTTCAACATTGTACTGAGGGCATGATTTGCTTGCGGGTTCTTTATTATGTTGCAGAAGATATGTTAACACTTGCTCAACTGCCCAGAATGATTTTAACAGCTGACTCAAATTAGCTCAAAATAAGCAGTCTGGAATTCCTTCTCAAAAACCTAACAATCACCTGATTTAGATGTTTTGGGCTTTCTGCCCTCCTTTTTTGAAGCCTGGCAACCATATTCTCAGGTGGCTTAATGTGACTTTTTTTCCCTTATTTGAAATGAAATTCCTCTGCATTATACATATTTGATGTCTAAATGAGGCAGTGAAACTTAATGCATAATACATTGATTTCTCTTGGCACATGTAACCTCAAAGGTTATATAAGAGAGCTGGAAATGTGTTAGTGTGCTGCTGGCTTTAAACTGTTGAAAAAGTGTGCTTTTATTTTTAGTTCAATGTTTATTAACAGTCAGATATATGTGAATTATTCAATAAGTTGACAGGAAGTCTCCTCGGTGAACCTGCTGGGAAATACTTTCTTCTGCCTGGCAAATTTAGCAGGAGGAGACAAGCCTTTATGAAGGATCTGTCCTCCAGGGCGTTGTGTGTGTGTGTGTGTGTGTGTGTGTGTGTGTGTGTGTGTGTGTGAGCGGCGGTGTGTTTGTGATTGTGTGGCGGAATTCTCATTTGTAATAAGATTTTGTTTGATGAACAGACGCGCTGCGAGCTTGAACTAGTCACTGTATATGTGCCTTCTTTGCAAGAATTACATGTGCTCTTCTTGCTATTAAGCACTTAATTGACTGTAGTGGAAGTTGTAAATTTCGCAAGGAATAGTGCAGATGTAAGATGGATTGCAGTACTACAGCATTAGTCTGGAAATGGCCACAAGCTGCCCGGCGCCTCGTCCATGTCCAACTTAAAATCCTGTGTGGGGTGCAGAGTCATGGAGCCTGGTCTGATCTGCTACTTAATCCCAGAGACCCTCATTAAGTGATTATCAGGAGGTGCAATGATAGGATTGTCCTGGGTTGGGTCCTGTCATTATGGATTACATCTGAGGTCAGGAGACAAACTAAATACAGCCACGGTGGTAATGCCCCTCCTATGATTTCACTAGACTGAAGGCTGTGGTTTTGCAAGACCGTATGCATTTAGAATGTTTTGCTTCTAAAAAGGAAAACAGAAGTGCGGGTGCACAGCCCGCCGTTTATTCCACGCTGCAGCTGCACGTTGTGAATCTTAACCAGAATGTTTTTTAGAAAAAACGGTTCCAAATTAGGAAAAAGCGGTTGCGTGGAACAATGCCAGGAGCCGCACACCTCCAGTCATGGAATTTATTCTTTTCGTAGGGTGGGAAGCTGTGAGGGTTTACGCCGGTCTAAACCAATGCAGTTGTGTTTGCTCCCGAGTACAGGATCAGTTTGTTGCATTTTTATTTATTTTGTTATCTACGTTGTAGTGTTTTGTTTTGTTCTTTCGCCACAGCATAAATCTCTATTCTCTCAGCTCTTCCGCTACAGTCGCATCCACAATAACAACAATACTACTTTGCGGCTTACAAAGTGTTGCTGTGAAAAAACTTTGTGGCTGCCGACGCCAGAAGACAGTGAGTGATGCTCCGAGAGTAGGTGTATCTAACAAATCTGAACAAAGCTTTGTATTTAAGAATAGCCTTGCTATCCACTTGACTGACGTTCCCACACAGGGAGCGGGCAAATCATTTTTGTCTGTGAGATATTGCAATTGGATTGTGTGGTGTCCATCATTGCTGTTTATAGCATTTATGGTCTTTTCATTTGCAATTCCAAGTAAACGAAACTCTTTTTATGCGAGCTCCTTCTCCGGATATGGTTCCTTTTTTTCCTCTCTGACTGCTCAGGGAGTCCATGGCAACTGTTTGCCCAGACATTCTCTGTGTTATTAAAAGCTCTGTGGCCACTGGCCCGGTGCCATCTTAATTTAAACGTACTCTTATCAAGACTCCTTTCCGGGCCCCTTCCCATGCTGTTGACCACATTTACCAGTCCTCGCTTTAATCTGAAAAAAATGTGCTCATCGTCGGGTGTTTTTTGACTGACGGGGACGTAAAAGTAGTCGGAGCAACCAAACTGAACTTTGATACACTGAAAGC
The DNA here is from genome assembly GCF_009769545.1 of Cyclopterus lumpus. NCBI lineage: Eukaryota > Metazoa > Chordata > Actinopteri > Perciformes > Cyclopteridae > Cyclopterus > Cyclopterus lumpus. The sequence goes on from NC_046966.1 coordinate 20,184,773, forward strand.
TTTCCAAGTGCTTTTGTTTAAAGGAGCGACATCCAACATTCAGAGCAGTACTATTTGCTGTGAAAAGATATGGAAAGAAAGTCACTCTTCCTTTGTGTGTCTTGTTATCCAAGCTTCTCCTTGTTTTGGCTGCTTTTAGTGCACGTGAGGGTGCACCACTGGCTTGCTCACGGCCGGTTACAGCCAATAACGCTGTTAGCAGCGCCACGAAATCATAGCACCCACAATCTGGTGAACACTGTTAGCTTCGCCAGCACGTTTGTCGTAGTTTGTACTACTCCAAATCTCTTATTATGCACCGTTTTAAGATATTGACCAGCTTGGAGAGTGGGCCGAAAATAGCATTATTATTTATCTATTAAATATTTCCATTGAAGTCCAGCATTATCTTTTAGCCTGTGGTGTAGTCAACCAATTTCTGAGAAATAGAGTATTTTGAGTCTCCTCCCTCCCCACCATTTTTTCTTTTTCTCCACCATTTTGTGCTGGGGAGGAAGCATACACCTAACTTGTCGGGGCTTGTAAGCTAAGTGGCTAGCAACAGATCTACTTGTTTGGGCCCCAGAGGTCAACAGATAAGGATTTTCAAGGGTTTGTGCCAATTCTGAAAAGGTAAGCGTTGCAAATGTCCGCTCTTCAGAGAGGCTTTGCAGATATTTTAAAAGTTGCTTGGACACTGACCCTCAGCCGACAGTATGGCTGCAGAGTAATCCACAAGCATACTGTATGTGTATGTCCGGACTGAGGGCTTTAACTCCTTGTGCAAAGTCCAACCATGATGTCACTCTTGTACACATACTGTAAAAGTTAGGATCAGTAGAAGAGGTTTTAAAGAAACGAAGTATATAAACACCACCAACAGTTGCAGTATTGTTGAGGTGAATGAATATTTCCACATTCCAGAGCTGGTTGTGACACACTCGCAATAAAACAGTTGTTATCATGAGGAACCAAGTCTCCACGCCTTTAAGTACATCTGACTCACGTCCCCCCTGACGGCCTTCAGACATCACGCAACAGCCAACAGATACAAAAGGCGCATGTGTGTGTGTGTGTGTGTTTCATTTTTATTGCCAATAAGTAACTCTCTTTTCCATTTCATTACTCTGGGATGACTAAGGGAGATTGTGCGAGTCAAGACACTGCGCCCTAATTCAATAGCTCAGGTCGACGATTGAGGGAAATGGGAACTTCACAGAAAGCCTTTTTGGTTCGGTGAAACTAGCAACTTCATCTCAGTCTGCAGTGTGCAGGTGATGTTGATGAGAAATTCCTTGAGGTTTTTGGGGATTGATGGATTCTGGCGAGCCACGTCACTCAATAAGCTACAGTTCAGGATATTTGGAGACAAACAGTTATTAAATTAGCCCCAGAACATTAATATGAAATGGGTTGTATAGTGTGAGGGAGGAATGATGACACAAAGTAATACACATATATTATTGTATCTTCTGTAGATATTGAATTGTGTTAACGTACGTGAACATTAGGAGTGTATGTAGATATCGAGAGGGATCAGCCTGTCTTGGATCTATTTTGATACAAGTACATAAGCATTTTATGCATTATCGTCCAAATCCTTGAGTGAATATCCGCTAAAGGAAGGAGTAACTCAAGGCTAATGGCACGGAGCTATTGTCGTGTCTCAGTTTGAAGTGAAATTATCCTGCGCACAAGGTGACCAGAGCAGAGAGCGTTCAGATGAGATGCAGAATGCCGATCGCATAATGTAGGCATTGCCCTTTCTTGTTGGATAATATATGCATTGCCCTTTCCCTCGAGGCTGTTTGCAGCCTGTGCTGTAAATGCGTTCCTTGTTAAAGCAAATGAAAATGTTTGATGCATAATGACAAAGTCCCGTTAGTGCGTTTTCCATTTCCACCCAAAATAAAATTGCCAGCCCTTCACTTCTTTTTCCCACCGTCATCCACTTAAAGTCAACAGATTCTTGACGATAATGAAAAGACACACGCTCGTCGTGTTTGTTTATGGTCTGTCTTTCTGGCATCACGCGTAGTTTTTTGTTTTAAAAGTGAGGACCGTTGCTCTCGGGTTCCCGTTACAGTGCCGCCGCGTTAAGATAAAAGTGGGCATGCAAAGTGGCACATGAGTCCGAGTAAGTCTTTGCTCGGGTGCCGTTACTGCGGAGACGGGACCAGGAATGTGCAGAGGGGCAGAGTCGACTGTAGGTTGCTAAATGAAAAACACGCTTAAAAAGTATGTTGTTCTCTCAGTCCATTAAATCTTTTTAAAGAAACTTGTGGCGGCCTTGTGCCGAGGATGTGCTCCAGTGTGTGTGTGTGTGTGCGCGTGTGTTAATTATTGTCTTGCTAACGCTCTCATGAATTAGAGCTTACGGCCTCCTTCTCGGCTCCTAATGTACTGTGGATGGCATGGCAGACTTTACACTTTCAAAGCAGTGTTTTTCTCAGTGGGCCCCTGAGGGACATTCAGAACTCCATAATGATGTTATGCGCGTTTGCTTATTTAATTTAGTAAAATGTAACATTAAACCGTTTCAGATTGTTGTTATTTAATACGTAAAGCCACGGGTGCTAAAACAGAAGCACTGCCTTAAACGGCATTGCATGGCATTGTGTAGTACACACAGCAGTGATATTTTAAGATTAGCATCTTCCACACGGACACATCTGAGAGCATATATTGGCCAGGGGCTTTCGCTGCTAAATTAGGGCAGAGATGTACGAGATACTGACATGCTCTTATCCTTTTTATTCAAATTTCAGCAACTGTTTGTATTTAGAGACAATTTCACGGTGTCTGGGCACTTGGCAAGGGACGGTGCTGACCAAAAATACACTCAGGCGCAGTGGAGTGGGCGTCGTTAGATCGCCATGAGCACAGGGAGACAACAACATGACATAAGCCTGTGGATTCTGTGAGATATTGCTTCTACCTTTTCTTGCCGAGAGACGGACGAGACGATCGATACCACCCATGTGTTCAAATGATTGATGGGAAGCTTCTGCCATCAGTCGGTTATCTTAACTTAAAGACTGAAAACGGGGGGGGGGGGGGAGACTCCTACCGGCACCTCGCAACCTCGTTGATTATTATGTTATGTCTTTTTAATTTAATTAATTTTAAACAAAGTGTAAAAACGTCCGGTTGTGGCTTCACGGGGGAGTTGTTTGGTGTGATTGTTTTTTGGCTGGATGTTTTGGATGCCAGTTATAACCATGAGGTTGCCAGGCAACCAGGAGACAATATATATATTGAGTTAATTAGTAAGCTTCACAGGTGCTGGTAGATAGATTTTGTTACCGAGGTTAGATGTTTCTCCCCTGTGTCTGTTTTTAAGCTATAATAATAGTGTTTTGTTGTGTTCAAGAGGTATTGATCTGTTCGTGTTCTGATTGGGCTCAGCTCCATGGACGGGACGGCCATTTCCTACCCAGTGCTGTAGAACCTGGAGAGATGTCATGAATCACCACTCATGTGAAGGGGAAATTGTTTGCTCTCAGCTCAAAGTCTACATCCTCCTTTGGGCCAGCTGGGGTTACCATGTACAAAGGGAATATAGAGAGAGATGTATAGTGTAGGAAAATAGAAAAATATGAATGAAGACGGACCTTGTGTTTTCCTCATTGTTCCCAGAGGCACAGCCTGAGATCTCCTCTGGGCTAGGAGGTATAGTAAATGCTCCTAAATAATACTGGTATATTGAATCAAGGAGTATTGCTATGAGACCTGTTCAAATGAAAAATAATCAAAAGAATGCCGTTCCCAGCAACAATGGAGGCTTTGTATCGTCAGCTAAGTCCCAAAAAGCTATCTCAACTGGAATTAATAGGCAATTTTTTTAGACGGGGAAAGAAAACCCCATTCAGACATGCATCCCAGACATGTAACAAGTCTATGAAAAGATTTATTTCAGTTTCTTTCCAGCGCTCGCAGTCGGAGCACAAATAAATGACTCGTGCTTTCTTTACATTCTGGCATTCACGTCATTTGGGCAACTTGCCCAAAACGCCTGTGTGGCAATATTAAGAAGTCAAATTGTTCTTGTCTTTCCGTTTACATTATGGTTAATCAGTACCGGCTGTAAAGAAAAACGTACGGAAAAACCTATCGCACTACAGAGCTATCGGAATTGTTGTGAAACGATCGAGCTCATCTTAGTTATTTTTTTCAATTAGTCGATTCATCTAATTTTTCACTGCGGCTTGTTTCCGGGGAATTCATGCTTTGACTTGTGGCGGCCATTATCGCGCCGCGCCGCCGTTCTGTAATCCATGTCGTTTACTTCCGGCAAAACGCCTCGGCCCTGTTAAGCACCATGTTCCCTTGAGCCAGCTGTTGACTATTCCTCTGCCAGTGCTGCCAGTACACAGCGTGCACAATGGGGCGTGAAGTGGAAATGGCTCACAGGCTCAATAGTCCGCGGTATTGAAGGAGATAAGATGGTCTTTGTGACACTATCACCGTTCTGATTATCTCCGTCCTAATGGATCATGACCCCCGTGTAACCTTGAGTCACAACGGAGGAACGAATGACATAGAGAGCTATGTCACTTACTGCAAGCCCGTTCATAATACATGTTCAGTGTTACATTTAAAAGGAAAAAGGAAAAGTATTGCTCAAATATTCCGCTCAGTTCAAGCTAAGTTATAACAGGTGTTTGCGACACATTGACAAGTGTAATGGTTTTATAGTGAAATACTTTTAAATTAAACATTAGCTTGCTAAAATGCAAATAATAAAAAATAAAAAAACTGCTGCTAAATAGTAATGTACACTGGGAAGATTTAACATGAATATATGTTTTTACTTATATTTCACAAATAATAACTCTTCTAACATTAGCTTGGTTAAAATAATCCATGCATGACTACTACAACCACTTTAAAAAAAGTACTTATTTCTAGTAGTACTAGAACTAGTAGTTACTAAGAATTTTGGAGGGGCACAACATCTTTACACACAAACTTAGTAATAGATTCACATTTATTTTCTGCAACCCAGTCCGCACATTTATTTTCCTATTTACAGTGACTAGTTGTTTTTTTGCCTTTTGACTAACACTAACCCCTTTAATATATTGCACTTTATATTATGAAATCAATGCTTCAGGCAATGATTTGAATATACAACAACAAAACAATCTTTTTTTGCCTCTGACCATACTTTAGACCTTTTTGAATTTAAAAAAAGGTTTCAGGCATAAATTCCAACAGGCTCGACGTCTTTGAAACGCAGATCTCGGCTACAGATGTCCGGGATGATGTGATATGTTTAGTTGCTGAGCACCAGAAAGCTTAGCTTTAGACTCTTTCTATTGCACTTGGATCTACACCGCGATAGTGGAATTTGAAGCATTTTGCCGGGGTAGTGGAGAGAGAGAGAGAGAGGGGGGGGGGGGGGGGAGGGAGAGAAGGGGGGGGGGGGGGGGGCAGAGAAAGTTTATGTAAGCATGTGAGCGAGAGGCCTGAGAAGGCCGAGGAATGTGGGGAAGGGGTGAGCGGACTCACCGGAAAGGTAGTTCAAAGCAAGCTCCCCCCCCCCCCCCCACCTGAGTTTTCAACGGCAGACATTAACGAGGAAGACCTGGAGTACGTCAAGCCGCCGGCACGTAATCACAACATTTTGACAGAGTGGCCGAATGCAGGCTTCCAGAGTTCAGGCACCATTTAGAAAAATCAGCACGCGCAAACAATCTGGATGTTGCGAGTCTTAATATTGTATTTAGTTTGTTTCAGGGGAGAACTTTGTGACGCGCGCTGCACGGTTGCTGGTCGACTTTTTTCAAAAGCAAATGCCACCCTCGTCAAACGGCGGCTACACTCCGACTGGAAGTCGTTACTGAATACGCTCCTTGTTGCATCTGCGCAGGACGTTGATTTAAGTGCACTCGTACGAACGATACCTGCTGGTCTTGATAATGTGAAATCCTTCAGGCTGTCTGAAGGCTCCACCACACTTTGAAGAACAAAGCCAGAGGGAAAAGGAAAGAGCAAGGGGGGAAGGAAGAAGGAAGAAAAAGAAAAAAAGCGGAAAGCAAATCTGGCAGAGGCTGTTGCACAGTCTGTTTTTTTTCTCTTTCTTGTGGCCTAAGGGCAGGTTTTGCTTCTGCCTCAGTGGGTAGGCTAGGTATATGGGATGGGTGTGGCAACTACATTCTTCAGATTCATCTTTCATGTGCTTTGTGTGTAACCAGCCAGTCAAAAGCTGTGGCCAGATAGCTTTTCATACAAGTTGTTGCGTTTTTAAGTCTAAATAAATAAATATATATATATATATATATATATATATATATACACACACCTACACACAAAATAACTCTAGTGTGCAAATTGGCCTTGACATTTAGTTTGAAAAGGCCAGAATGTGGACGTTAGCATTCCTCTTGCAGCTGCCGCCTGTATTCATGTGACAGTCTTGCAAAAATGCGACAAATGAAGTTATCTCAGAAACAGCGGGGGGGTCATGCTTCTTCGCACGCGGTTCTTCGCCGCTGTTTCTGAGATAACTTCATATGTTATCTCAGAAACAGCCCCCCCCCGCGCGCGCCGAAAGTGGATTGGTTCTGCCACGCGGGCATCTCCTTGGCACAAGGGAACAAAAGAAGTGTCAGACCTTCCCGTTTTTTTCCTCGTCTCTACTAACTACGTATTAACGCGCATGCACGAGACCAACCTTTCCAACCCTTTTCACCTTCATTGTCATTTTACACTTTATATATACTAATTCCCTTCCCACGGGTTCGCTGAAACACGCGTCCTCCAGTCCTGTTGCGGTTCTGCTCGGGATGCCTCACATAAGCGTATGCGTTGCCTATTTGTGTCGAACATCTTGCAATTTCCTCCAGTCGTGATCCACTCCAAATAGTCAGCTTCAATAAGATCAGGAATTAGCGAATAATGTGTTATTCTTTTTCCTAATGATTGCGATCACATTTCCGGTGTTTATCCCCGTTAATCGTGTTCTATGACGTTTGCTCGTGTTCCTCCCTGTGTCCATTGTGAGCTTCAAGCCATTAGTTTGATTATACGCAGCCATCTTATTAGCATTCCTGACGTACCCTCGCGTCGATGTTGTTTCCACCACGGGGCTCTTGGCTTTAGGAAACATTGGGGAGCTACCTCTTTTCCCTTGCCTGGCTACCCGTCCTATGCATGCCTGCAGCTCATTTGAGAGCGCTATAATGATGACTAATGACGAGAGGATCAGGGGCCGACAAATGCAGGGCCGCTTGAGTGAAGCGTGGGGTAGTGGTGCTGGGGGGAGATAACTGAGCTGTACAACCAAACTCCCGTCCCGTGTTACAATTTTTGAATTAGTAATTTGGAGTGTTTATGCTTTTCTGAGAAATCTGCCTGCGCCCGAGGAGGTTTGGCTGCTCTGTTCCACTCATCGCCGTTCCATTGTGTAACGAAGGCAGCAGCAGAAAACCTGGCGGCCCTTATCTGTGTTTATAGATTCGACGCCCACACCCGGTAATGACACAGGTGTGTCTACTTCGTGATTCACCTTTTTTTTTATTAGTTGCAGATATGATCAAATCAAATACAGCGATACATTCCGATTGCGCCTATAAAAAGGTTATAAAGGTATTGCGCACAACACAAACGTTGGATCTAGGTGGTTATTACAAAGGTTGTCGGGTTTTTTTTCGAAGATATTTCTGTTGATGTTGGCTTTTCGCCGCCTTCTATTTTGTGCTTGTTGAAATGATGGGACCTCACATACGCTCGTTATCCAAATAATATCGTCGTTTCATTAACAGCTCTTTTTCCCTTCTAAAGATTTTAGATTTTTATCCAACTGTTATCTGTTTAGCAGTTTGGTTCTCCACTGCAATCACTTGTCACTCACAGTTCAGTCATTTCCCTACTTTTAGTCTTTTTGTTTTGCTTCTATTTCAATTTGTGAAAGTAATGGTGCTGAATGAAAACAGAAACCGTAGTCTGGTTGGAATTGAATTATTAGTGTTCACGTAAACACATTAAGTAACACTTCCTCACGAGCAAACTCACACATAGGCATGTGCACACACCCTCTCCCTCTAACTGAAAACCCCCTACATCTACTAAAACACACACACACACACACACTTATCCCTTTCCCTACAGTTCAAATGTACCTCCTGAGCACCTGGTGAGTGGGCTCGGGTTGGGATGAAAAGCACTAAAGCAAATTTGCTCATGTGAACTGTTGTTTGTTAGCTTTTCCTCAGAACATCTTGCACTACTCGCAACATTCAAACATCCGAGCTTGTGTCCCCAGAAGTTACATTTACAGGTCAGGCGTGCAGATCTGGTTTTTTTTACAGTAAAAGCAATCACAGAGCATTTTTTAGGAGATTAAAAATGAAACTTGTTGATGCATAACTTAGGCCTCTGTTCTTTTGGCCGAGTGCATCGGGACATATTTTCAACGTATTTCACCGCGACTGCATCCAGACTATTCGTATGATATCAGCCCCTCCTCCACTCCTTCACTTAACCAGTGTGAACTTATACAACTTACAGGCCTCTGAAAGCTCTGTTGTTTGCTCAGCTGAAGGCTACAGCCCCCACATGGCAGTTAAAAAAAAAAAAAAAGAACGTCTGTGCCGCTGAATGTAAACAGGAGAGCGCTGGCTGGCTGTTGTTAATATACCACTATGACATGTTTCAGTTGAGGCGCCTGTTCTGGTGTTCAAGCTTCTGGTCTCTTGAATGCTAGAAATCAATCTCAGAGATCAGCGATAGTGCAGAAAGTGATTTGAGACATATGCACATGAAACATAATCCCTGATTTTGAAAGAGTTTTTTTTTTTTTTCTCTCTCCAATCTCTCAGGCATCATCCAAACACAAGAGCTGCTGGACCACGAGACAACGCCACACTACTGGCTCACCGTCTACGCGATGGATCGCGGCGTGGTGCCGCTCTCCGCCTTCGTCGAGGTCTACATCCAAGTGCAGGACGTCAACGACAATGCGCCGCAAACCTCGGAACCTGTCTACTACCCGTCCGTCGTGGAGAACTCCCCGAAAGACGTGTCGATCATCCAGATTAATGCGGTCGATCCAGACGCCAAGGCCAGCGATAAACTCACCTACAGGATCACCAGCGGCAATCCCCAGGGCTTCTTCGCCGTTACCGCCAGGACAGGTAAGACTGCTGTTGCGCCGAGATGGATATTGATGACGCCGTAAATTGCTTCCTCGGAGCAGGAAGTCCCTTCTCTGACTCATGACCTTGCTTTGGATTTCAGGGAAATTGGAATCGTTAATTTGGCTGCGAGCTTGAGAAAGAAACTTTAAGCAACTCATAGAATAAAGCATTGAAAGATCTAACCAACGTCTAAAGGATGGTCACTTCTTATTCTTTTCACATGAGCAGGGATCAATTGGCATATCCTCAATGATAGATACATAAACATTTAGCATGAAATGCCAAATGTATTTGCTTCGTCTCAAGCGATCGACTATTTAAAGGTCACGAATGTGGCAAACAGACGATAAAACGTTGTGCTGCATATTCAATTATCTTTTGAGACTCTGGGCTAGGTTTTGAGATGCACTGTAGTGCGCGGCAGAGACGCCGACGAGCTGCTGCTCTGAAGTTCCTGTTTCGGTTCTTGTGAAGAGGAAGAGCATAGTGAACTCCATATTTTAACCCAGGACAGGAGTGGGTTGAGCCTACAGGGTTTTTTTTCCACTCTAACACTCTAAAGTGGGTTCTCATATGGTACTCTGCAAATGGTGTGATGATTAATATTTCATTGGGCTCTTTTAAAGTTGCAGGAGCCAGCTATGTTTAGTCGGAAAAGCAGAGAGGAAACTTGTAATAGGTACAAAGTGAAGCAGCTGCATGTACATTCAGAGCCTTTCTGTAAAGATACATTCCGGTTTTTACGGGACTCGATATTTAAGTTCTTTTGAAGAATTTACACGTGCACATAGAGCCACTCAGAGCCAACAGGTCGATCTTTACAATTGTAAGACTATTAAATAATCACGGTTACATTTCAATGACTGCCATAGATCACAGTCTCAAAATGAGAAGGCCCTCTTATGTCTCAAAAAAAGTCACAATTACCGGATTATTCCTTCTCACAATCAGGTGTTTCATTGCCTTGAATGCGAGTGTTCATAAAGCTGAAATGAGGAACGGTCAGTGGAGCAGTTGCTCCGGCCTGTCCTCACTGCCGTGTGTGGTCCTCCTGTTTCCCAAGGTTGTCACATCAACAAACTGGAGTTATTTTGGTTGGAAGTGGCAATGTGAATGTTCTGACCAAATAAGGATCCATCTTGGAGCACGCCTCCCAAACCAGCCTCGCAGTAATAGCCGGGTACTCCCCCGCCGGACAGGAAAAGAAAGAGGAAAGAAATAAATGATAACGGGGGGAAAAAAAGGGGGAACCTTTAGGTATCCGGACACGTACGGGGTGGTGTTTTATCTGCATGCTTGACAAGATTAGCTTACATACGCTGATGAGAACTGTGGGAGGCTGGAAAGGGAAAGCGGTGCGAGATTGAATATTTATCTTCTGACAAAGCCGTCATACATAACGTTGTTTAAACAACGTAGGCAGACCTACGAAAGAAAAATATCTTTGCAATCATCTGCCTGCCTGATATATTCAGGTTTTTTTCTTTCTTTTTTTTGCCCTTCTGTGGACCATAACTGGAAAGCAATGTTTACACTGAAGCGGCTGATCTTGATCTAAATGGCATTGCTTTTTTTTTTTTTTGGTATTTATTTTCACCGAACGAGACTGCTTTTTAATCTCTTTCACCGCTGAGGAAGATGAATTCTTTGCAAAAAATATTCTTTGATTCTATTGTAAACATTAGTTTTTCTTCATCAAGGCCCACTGTGCTTTGTTTTGAGGTTTTGGTAAACTTAGAGCAGGAGAAAGTCTTCTCAGCCCACATGTGTGACACATGTGGTCACACTTGTGGGCCCCTTTACAGTAGAATTGTATCTACATGATTTTTTTCTTCTTTTTTAAAATGTCAGATGAGCTCTCTGGGTTATGTTGGATGACACTGAAGCATAAAGGTATGACCCATTCATGCATATCCCAGCATGTTAAAACTTTTATCAGTAGGACACCAGAGCCCCCTGCGTTAGGTTCAACAAAGCGTGGTTTGGACAAAGACAACTTTAAATATTAAATCACTGCTCTGTTGCTGTGATTTTCTTTTCTTCCTTTCTTTGTTTTTAAGATTTCCACAGAGATTTGAGGGAAAGGAGAAGAGAAAAAAACAAGCGAAAACAAGGAGCCACGTGGAGAAGACAGTGATTTATGCACACTGCCAGTTAAAACGACAGCAACGTGTTTTCACTAGCCAATGTTTTTAGTTCCACATCGGATTGAGCGTCCCGGAGAGAGATGACAAACTATATCTTATTTTTTATTATCTGTGGCGTTAAATGAGATGAAAATAAGCCCCGGTATCTCTCCGCATCATCAACTCAATATGGCGTTTCTCGCCGCATATTACAGGTTTTTGAAAATGTTTTAAATTTACAACATGTGAGTCTCTGTAATTACATGTTCTAAAATTGCACTGGAAGCATGGGCCCTTGGCGTGTCTACAAAGCTCTACCAAAAGGGGTGGGGAAAGAGGAAAAGAAGGCCCAGGCCTGTGTTTTTGTGTGTGTGTGGCTTTTGGCAACGTGCATGTGTGTTTCGAGCTAGCTTGCTAGCCTTCCATTGCTGGCCTCGGCCTCCAAGCGGCCTTTCGAGCTTCAAACGCATGTGAAGGCTTCGTTTGACGCCTTGGGTGGCGTCGGTTGCCCCCCCCCCCCCCTTTCTTTTCTTTCCCGCACAGACCCACACTGGCTCGGTAAAGCCCAGGATGAAAGGGCTTAGGCCTACTTTATTTCTGCCAAGTAAACAAGTCCGCTGCTTTGGCTGTTCTCTGACTTTAGTTTGTCATTAAAGTGCGAGGCCAGCTCTTCTCTTTTGCAGACACTATTGCAATCCCTGACGAGAGCTTGGAAGTTAACGGTTTGACATGGCCTCGCTTATGAGGGGGAACAGAACAGAGGGGGAGACACAAGGCAGAGCCGTGTGGGGTGGTGAGCATTGTGCCAGTCAGCTGGATGTGACTTATGTGCTCCACGTCAGTACGAGATCAGGGAATTTGAATAATGATGTTTGGTTCTGAACTTTTAAAAAGACGAACAAGTGCTCCGTTGTCTGATGGCACAGACCTCATCCCGCCCACGGACATGACCACGGTTGTTCCACGCTCCCGAGCTTTGATTGGACGCCTGCTGGGAGCTGTATTCCCTTGGTAAAGACTCGTAGGCTCGTTTCCAACGGACCTCAACAGGATAGCAGGCCGCGTCGGGCAGATAGACAATCGCCGAGAACGAGGGCGGTTTGTCCACACGTCCAGTACTCCAGACTGCCAGCCCCGTAGCTGTCTAGTTTTATTCCCCACATAAAGGAGTTGTCAGAGCTAGTTCATCTGAGGTTGTTGACACGAGTTGCCCACCTTTTTCTGTGGGGGAGCGAGCAGCGTCCATTTACCTGGTGAATCACTATCTCGCTTGTCTGAAATGCTGCTGCTGTGCCTGTGATTTCCTGGACTTTGGGCAGCGCTCTTATGCCAGAGCACGCATGTGTTAGGAAAAGGGCAACCAAGCAGAACACGGTAGTCAGAACACACACGCACAGGAAGTTTTTTTTTCCCCGTATCTAAGTTAAGGAGAGAGAGCAAGAGCAAAGATCACAAGGATAACTATCTTATCTTGCTGAACGCTCATTACTCTACATCCTGTTGTGCCGATTCTGCCTTTCTTCATACCGTATTAGTACTTTCTAAGGCTTCTCTAATTATCCCAGTGGTGTCCATTGACTTTTCAGAACATGGCATCATTAGTCTGTGGTGACCTGACATTTGTGCTCAGAGCACCTAAAGCCTTTTGAAAACTCCACCCGGTAATAATGGCGCCTGTCTTGTGTTCGTCGCCAGACAATGGTCTGGTTCCAGCGGACATCAGCATGCCTTTTATAGGAGATGGCTGTCTGTACCTGATTGTGCCTGCCCTGTAATGGCAGACTCCATTCCAGTGGTTAAAATGAAGGTAGAAGAAAAATCTTGACAGTCGCATTGAGCAATTCTGGCCCATCCTTTTCCTTTTCCTTCGCCTGCAGCCACCAGCTCAATGTCATCAATTGAAAAGGATTGCCCGTGGGTAATGCTTTGGCAAGCTTGGATACCTTTCGACAGGTTTTATGTGCATTTGTCATCCCAGGGTTGAATGAAAAGGTAAAAGGAAAACAGCCACTGGGACTAGAGCTGCGAATCATCCACTTTCTGTGGCGCTCATATCAACTTCCAGTAACGCCTCCTCTGTTTGAGGTAGAAAAACTAGACACACACACACACACACACACACACACACTGGTGTTATCAGTGGTCTACCGAGCCCCAACAACTATCAGGGGAAGTGAGATAGGAAATGGGTACCTCCAACAACTTCCTGGGGTTTCCGGTAATTGAGGGGGCCAAACGATTGTTACAGCTCTCAAGAGAGTGGAAATGAAAAATGTCCAATTGTCCTCTTAAAACTTCAAAGAGTGGTAACGGTGGCTTAGCTTGCTAAGGTTCAGTTCAACCACAGTGTCTTGTGACACATCCAATGATACGGCATGATGTAAAGAAATTGAAAAGTGCCATTTAGTCTCCTTATTCAAAAAACTAAAGCACGCCACATCTCGTCATTGTGGTCTCCAAAGTTGTATTGTAGTCTGATTGATTTGTAAATATAAATTCAAACAAAAATGATCAGTAAACATTTACTCACTTCCCCGCTTTATAAAAGCGCCACAAGGGGGAACTGTGATTCATTGCGAGCAAGCGAAGCCAAACCATTATGTGGCAGTGTGACCAACCACATGACCTAAAAAGCAAGAAAACAACAACACCACCTGACCCACGACGCCTATTCTCTCCGTGCAAAAAGGAAGCCCGGCAACCATTTGTGTTGTCCGCTTGGATAACACCATTTTTTTCATCAGCTCCGTGTCACTTCGGGGTCATAGCTTTTTGATTTGTTGATTCGCTGGCGTTCTGAAACACAGTTTTATTTGACAGTGGCCAACCGGCGTGGGTTTACCGTTCTTTTACTTCACCGATGTGAAGTGTTCCTGCTCGAAGGTTAATGTGTGAGCGCACCGACACACCTCTGCTAAATGGACCAGGTTGCACTCGCTGGTGCACATCGAAACGCCTCACTATCCAATGTGAACAGCACAAAGCTGACGTGTGCAATCGTGCAAACATCAACACATTCGACGATACAGTAGAAATGATTTGTACCCGGGTCAAATCGATCGCTATAAACTGATGATAATTACATCTGGTGTTGTTTAGTTCTTCTTTGTTTGTCATGCAGATTACCATCTCATTGACATTTGTGTATTTATTACTTGACAACAAGGCAATAAAATGAGTAGCTTCGCTATTTACTGGCTTGCTGCCAATTATCTTTCCTTTCCCCTCATCAAGGGGCTGGTTTTCTGTATTTTTTTCGTCAGCTCCGTGTCACTTCGGGGGGCATAGCATAAAAAGGCATTAGCAAACCCCTGAGTGCGTCTGGTGCACATTACTTTTTTTTATTGAGAGAAAATGACTTTTCCTGTCATATTTCAATGTGCACGCCTCGGTAGCCTCAGGTAGGTCGTAGAGCAGGGTTGTAATCGGAACTACATACATGACTATAAGCTCATTATTTAAACAGCATTTGCGTCAGGAATGGTTCCACCAAAGCTTTTTAATCCATAAAAGTGGTTCACACTGTTTTTGCATTCTGTATTATTAGTAAAGGCTACTGTGGCCCCCATTCATATGGGTATATGTGCTACCTTGTAGGGACCCGGTCACAGCTTAAGTTGGCACGGAGAATGTCATTTGTGCTTATTACTAAAATCCTCTTAAAAGGTTTGGTGACCATTCAAAGGCTGGTCGCTGTCGCTGCAACCAGCCAGGAACATACTAGCGTTAGTCAACAAAACCTCTGCAAGCTCTTTGTATTTTCCTCTAGACTGCAGTTTACCCTCCTGGGGGGAGTTTGTTCCCGGGGTTTTACATCGTTCATTCAACAAAGGGTGTTTTTTGAAAAGGGTGAGTTAAGCCGCCGGAGCTAACGGGTCAGCCTCGTCTCCGACGGGACAATAAGTCCTCACAGTTTAATTAACGAGACGTATTTGTACCATCGATCTCTCTGTCTTCAAACCGTCTCTCTTTTGTGGAGCAGCTCGCACTCCAACAGAGCGGTTAAGTAAAAGCGGCTGGTGCAACGCTGGCCAATGAGCTCCAATAACATCCTCCATGTTGGACTCGCCAACAGGTCAGCGCTGTCGAGAAGCATCGCGAGTGTTTCAACCGCACGGATTTGTTGAATTGAGCAGGTTTTGCTTTGCCGTGGCCACGTATTAAGTCCCGTTTCATGTTTTTAATTTAATCCCAAGTAACTATACATTTCAAGGAGAGTTGGGCATTAATGTACGAACGCAGATAGCCACAGACATTTGCTGAAGGGACTTCATCGCCCCAATGGAAATTGTGCATATTTGATTCTGTCAGATTACATCCAGAACTCACTATGCCCAACTCATTTTTATCGCCAATCAGCGAGCGTTTGATTGACAGACGGTCAATAGTGTAATTGGCCTTGCAGATTTATGCTCGCGACACAATCACAACTTTAACGCTCATGTGGTTTGAAATTCGATGTAAATTTGACAAATGAAAATTGAGAGGCCGACGTGAAATGTGCAAGCTCTACGAGCCATTTAACATATATAGATATGCAAAGAAATATGGATCAAAACCACAGTTCACCCACACAGTCCTTACTGTCACCGTTATCCGTGATGCCACATAGAACAAGACTCCCGGTAAGCTCAACAGGTACCTCAGCTGCTCCACTGCATCCCCTCCATTGACACACCGTTCACTTTCACAAGCACTGAGGGAACCTGAATCCCCCATAGCCCCAAGTCTTCCATGACGGCGCTCCTCTATTCAGATTACAAATAAGGCTCGCAGCTGTGAGGTGCTGAGATATCCCCGATCCTAATGCAAACAACATCCCCCCTCCGAATGCCTTTTACTCATTTTCATGAAGACCATATGTATGTATTAATGTGTTCATATGAGCTGACATGGCCACTCTCTTTTGTTCGCATTTTGTCAACTCGCCGTGCGTGTTCCCCGGGCGACAGGAACAGGACGCCAGTTGGACTACGCTGCCCGTTTTCAAACGGCGTGCCAAGTATTCCTTCACAATAAAAGTCGGCGGCTCCTTGTTTTCGCCAGTGTTTCGGAGGACTCGGTTACAAAGAAAGCGACAATCAGCGCCGACTTAATGTGCCAGTCTCGTCTTAGACTCCCACAGCCCCTTCTGGTTGTCGGTCTCCCACAGTTTTCAGCTGGGAGTTTCGATGGCATCGTGAGCAGTGGAAACAGATATTTCGTTCCCTGTGTTGTTTTAGTGGCAGACACTTAACTCAAAATAACGCTGCGAGTACAGATATAGCCGTCTGGGGTCGGATGGCGGGTTTTTTCAGGATAAGAAACGCCGCAGCCCCATGTTCATTATTTCCCTCTCACCGGAGAGATATAGCAAGCATTTAAATACTGAATATTCATAGCGTCATAGTGTCATTTCATCACCGACGACACTACGAGTCTCCAAGGGCTCCGAAAATGCCAGACGCCCGGGCACATTCCCGCATCGTCTGGAGTTTTAAAAGTGTGTCACATAGATATGTGTGTCACTCCGAAGAACTGCTAATCACGGCGGTAATTCCCGGGTACGAGCCGGCTCAACAATGTCCCGGACTCCTTCGCTCCCTACAGGCCTTGATTTGGGAGCGGCGGTTTGCAGCGCTCAAGGACATGGTTGAAGAGGGCCACCGCTGCTCGCCTGTCTTTTTTTTCTCCCCCTCTCAAAACAGCATGGCTGTAATTACTGTCGGCCCAGCTCAGCCCACGGCGGAGGATGGATATTTTTTTGTGTGTGTTTGTGACAAAGGCTGCCGGGGTTGGAAGCGCAGGCTTCTTTTGGTGAGCTCGGGCTTACCGAGCAATTATTTCCCAGTTCCTCAAACGTCGAGGTGGAGATAGAGAGGCGCATGTACCTTTTTTTTTTTTTTATTGGCCAGCATCGTCCGACACAAATGGGCCATTTTCTGGCGAGCGTGTCGCTTCACTGTGAGTGGACAATGATCGCGGGATGAGTTTAAAGAGTTCTGAAAAGTTTCTATTTGCTCTTCTTCTGGAAACTAGTTGTTTCCAAAAGTGAGATCAGTGCGTGGATATTAGGAGTGGGCGACAAGTGCCGAGGTCAGAGGGATCTAAGAGCTGGCAGCATGTCAGATAAAAGTGGAGCAGAAACAAACAAAAGCAGTTTAAGCCACAACGCAACATGCACCATAACAGCTTTATTCATCTGCAGTGGAGGACTTAAAAAAAATATACTATTTTTTTTTCTCCGTTTCCGATGTTTTGTTCTACTCTCTGACTTCTTTATCCTCCACATCTTGGAAGTGGATGCTGGTTTCATGCTCCATCAAAATTCTGAAATAATCTTTACTTAATTAATATGAAAGAGCAGTAAGAAATGTTGTTGGAGGTATGAAACAGTTGAATTAGTCTGGTCATCAACATGAAAGTAATCTGCAACTATGTTGACAATTGATTCCCGGTTTTGATTAGTCACCTTTCCAGAGAAAAATGCATGACAATACTGAGATCCATTTACCAGAAATGAGCTGCGTTGGCTTTCAGGATTTTCATTTTTTTTAAAGCAACTTCACAGACCAAACGATTAAAAAAAATAAGCGCAAGATTAATCCAAAGTTTATTCATTAGCTGCAGTCCCAGACTGCTCGGTACACCTGTGGGAACACACCTAATGCGACGGGGAAAGAGGAACCCGGGACCACGCCGTTTAAAGGCAGACGCTCACGACGGGGCGGATTGTCTGCTGCGACTGAGACGTGCACAAAGAATACACGGTCTGGCAGGAGAGGTCGCTGCCCCGCTGTGAGAAGATCGGCACCCCGCATCTGGAAGGAGTCCCATCAAATGTGTTTTGATATTCATGACGCCGTGCCAGTTGTATTGCGTCTCTGGGGCGATGGGATTTCAGCAGGTTTGTTGTCCATGGAATCTGAGCGTGCTCGTCAACCCCAATGTTTGCTTTTGTTTTGTTTTCACTCCAGAAAGCGAACAAAGGATCAAATCACTTTTCCCTTTTTTTTTTGAATTTTTTGAATTTTTTTTGTTCCGCTTTACCGCCTCGTTTGCCAGTGCGCTCTCCCCAAATTTCCCCCCGTCTCTATTTTCAGCGGTAGCGGCGGTAATTTGTGTCAGTTGGAGAGAGAAAAAAAAGGAGACGGGAGCGATTACACCTGAACCAAAAGGCGCACACGGGTTTGTCAACAAAAAACTAAAAGGCATCCGGCGATGCGCCGCCTGTGCCATTAACTCATCTTTTCCGGCGCGCCTGCTGTCGCGGCGTCGTGGTTCAAATGACGTTTGTGAAGCGCGACCTCTGTGCATGCAGTCTTTGGCAGAAACCAATAAGCTACATTTCTATTCTTTGGGATTACTGTTTAAACGAGGGCATTTTTGTGATGTTTTTTTTTTGTGCCGCCGCACTCCGAGCAGGACGTGTGTTGTGATGCCTCGCCAGCCTCGGACTTGGCAGCCGATTTGCAATCAGAGGCCTCGACTCGGTGTGGTTAATGCTGTCATCTGTATTCTGCTCTATAATACATGTACAGAGAGAGGAGTTACCTAACACGGCACACGGGAGCTTAAAAACATTATCATCCATCAGCTCCAGCCCTGCTAAAGCACATGAATAATTAGGCAGCGTGGTCTGTTATTGATGTGGCAAAACAGAACTATTAGCTTTGATGGTAATAATCTGGTGCTCGCTAACTCGTCTAACCCGCGCTGATCCTCTGCAAACTACTGCAGATATCGCGCAGCACTGCAGAGAGTAATTTATGTAAGTGGTATGAATCCACGGAAACTTTAATTGTGTTGTCAGTGTTGTCACACTTTTTTTTTATTATATGTTGTTGTTATTATTATGCGGGGTTATTGCCGGGCTTTTGCCCCGTTAAAATCTTCCTTTTGTAAATCAAAAGCAGCAGGTTCAGAAAACTGTAAAAAGATGTTTCATTGATTATATTCATGCCTTTTCACAACAACAAAAACATTATAATGACGAACTGTTTGTTTTTCAACCTTGGGGTCGACTTTATTTCACCAGATGTGGGAAAAAATAAAAATTGAAATTACATAGACTTATTTAGACTTGGGAATTATTATTCTCTTAAATTTTGGCAGACACTACCCGTCCATACTCCAGTCCTCTCTACCGGTGCTCAAGCCCTTAGTCGCATCCGGTGTGGTCAAAACATAACGGATTCGCCCTGATTATCTATTTTAAATGAATGCAGAATGTGCGAGCATTAGCATGTAGGCGCAAGCAAAAATAGCGGCGCAAAAAATAAAATAATTGCGCCAACAGGAACGACTCTTTTTTTTTTTGCCCAACCGAGTATCAGTAGACTCATCTCTTTGCAGCTCACTGTGAAGATTAAATAAAGCCGAAGAAGGAGAGGATAAAAAAAGGGGGGGGGGGCAAAGTGCCTCGCTCATGTGCCTCAATTGCAGTGCTGAGGGAGTGATATTTCAGGACTTGTAAGTTGTGGCCTGCTATTCTCGTTGCAGGCATATGTGCCATTGATGGGTTTGGGTTTCAGAAATCCTTCGCTTTATGCTAATCAGACGCACTGTGGCAGGCAGACGGCTCTGGTGCGGTTGGACCTGGCATGTCTACTCTGCACTCAGAGTCCCTGCAAAGTTGCAATTAAAGCGGTAGTGAGAACAGCTTATAACGCAGTCATGTCGCGAACCACCCCCCCCCTTTTTTTTTTTCTTCCCTTGTGTGTGTGAATTTGATTTAAAATCGGATTAGCCAGGAACTCAAGACTCTCAACTTGTTTTATTTTGTACTTTTGCCAAACCCTGGCTTAACAAAGTCCCTTCTGTGTGATTCACTTCGGAGCATCAAAACCCCCCCCCCACACACACACACACACACACACACACACACACACACACACACTTTAAAGGAACGGTAGAACCCCAAAAGACCCTTGAAGCACTTCAACTAGGTGCAGGATCTCTTCTGAAGGTTCCTTTGCTCTGTTTCAAAGAGAGCTCGGGACCGGGGGGGGGGGGGCGATGTCTCACTATTTGTTCAGCTTGTGGAAGAATTAAAAGCCGAGCGTCGAGGCCGTGCTGCTGTTTGGACACTATTCGCACACCGTGGTGATATTTCACGTATGTGTGGCGGGATGTCTGGCGACGGGTTGGACCAAAACCAGGGAGAGCCCTCCTCCACATGCTCTTAACTTGTGGGTGACGGATGAGATAACCAGCAGGGTTCAGACGATGCCAGTGTTGTTACTCAAATGCTGTTTATAGTACCTGATAACAGGAGCTATACAATGATTTAGTGTTTTAATCCACCTTACAACCTACAAATACTGGATTTTTAATGCCGATATCAATATTTTGAACAGTTAAAAAAACAAACAATTTATCAACAAATGATTTATAGATCAATTTTATATAGATATATACAAGGATCCTGAACATTTTCTGATTGAAGAAACATTTATTATATTGTTTTATATTGGCGGGGCTCATTCATCTGCCCCTGGTTCAGCATTTTCATATATATATATATATATATTTATATGAAACAACAGAAATGGATGCAGTTGGTTGTTCTATGTAATTATTTCTATATCCTTTTTATATTCACACTCTCATTGCTTGTCTTCAACAGGTCTGGTTACAACCACCTCACGAAAACTGGACAGGGAGCAACAGGATGAGCACATTCTTGAGGTAAGTTTCAACTCTCTTATGCATGTGGAAATGAAATGGTAAAAAATGATAATCAAGAGACCGTCAAAGAAAAAAAAAGAACCACGGTTTGGCATTTTCCAGCCTACTTTGGCTGAGTGCCACGAGTTGCCGACAAAGACAAGTCTTCTAGTGTGTGCAGGAAAGGTCCTTTTTGGAATAATTTCACCTTGCACTGATTTCCGGATGAGGTCGGAAGAGAGGTGGGAGGCGTGCGGGGAGATCCTGGTGACTGCTCCTTTGTTCTTTCCCACTGTTCCGTCTCGCGGACGGAGCAAGCCGGGACAGGAAACTGTTGTCAGACCAACCGGGCCAATGTCTAAACTTGTGGGTTTTAATTGAGCCGGGCTCCGTTTATCTGACGATGCCTCGCTCCCTCTTCCTCACCACAGCACTCCGGGCTTGATAATAACCGTTTTAATTGTGTTTTCCGGTGCTGACAGGGAGCAGATTGGACTCCTTTTTAAAAAAAAAAAATTAAATTATTGTTGGAAGTTACACAATTCAGTGATCACTGGGTGACGGTTAACGCTGCTGCATCTGGTGCCAGCGCGGTGTCGTATTTCACACCGGCGGTTGTTTAAGTACGTCGCGCTGCACTAATTGCATGACGGGACTGGGAGTAAAAAGAGTGAGGGAATGAGGGAAAGACTGTGTCACTTTTAAGTGAAATGTTTTGAATGACATCAAATGGTAATGCCGTTGGAAATAAAAGCAACACGGTTCGAATGTGGCTCGGATCATCGGGTGTCAGGGGAAGGTCACGTCTGGCGGTTTCGCTCTCGACGCCGAATCGCTACTTTCGACATGTGGCCGAAAGCTGCTGAAGCACCAGCTTGGAATCTGTGTCTGATCCCAAGTCTTCGTGTCTGTGATAAATAAAGAAGCAAATTCCCACCTAAGCCGAGTTAAGCTAAACTGAGTTTTGTGACTTTTGTTCTTTTGTCCCGTTGACGGAAGGCCTCCAGACAGATATTTATCAACCACATTAAACGCTTGGCTCAAACTCTGGATCGACTTTAATGTCTCGCCAAATTCAACACGCCGATTCTCTTCGCGCTAATATTCTTGCCATATTTTAATTTTCTTCAGAAATTAACTAGTAAAAGGTTCTCTCGCACATTCCTATTTAATTTCAATTGGAGGGATAATTTAAAGCTAGTAACTTATGACCTAAATACTTAGGAAGTGGCTGAGTGAACACAGCCCGGAAAGAGCTGTGTAACCATGGCAACTTAAGAAGTTTCTGTGTGTCGGTCACTGATTATTGGGGATCGAGCAGAAAAACTCTTTATTGGGCCAAATGTTCATGGAGCCGCTCAGACCCCTCAACCCTACAATTTGCCCTCCACACACGCACACGCACACACACACACACACGCACACACAAACACGCACACACACACACACGCACACGCACGCACTGTCCTCAGGACAGCAAATCGAGGGATAATCGTGATTCAGAGGAACATAGATGGCAGAACCAATCAGATTTGAACTCCTAACCAGCGTTGGAGTTTTCGTACGAGCTTGTTGTCGGAGAAGAGCGAAACATGTGGGGCCATGTGGAACATGTGGAGCAATTAGGGTGGTGGGCTGTGTCAGCATTGTTTGCACCAAATGCCAAGAGGAGGTGGAGGGAGCACAGGGGGCCTTCAGCTTTTATGATGAGAGGGATGGGGGTTGGTAGTCGTCGTGTGCCTGTGTGTGTGCGAGAGAGCGAGATAGAGATAAAGGCAGTGGGGGAATTTGAGGAAAGGCAAAGCTGCTCTTGTTGGTCTGAGTGTGGGCTCTGGGGGCTGGATCATAGGCCTCCGTCCCAGGAAGGAGGGGGGGTGGGGGGGGGGGTAAATAGCAAAAGTGGACATTGCCAGGACATGCTTAGGATTCAGGCCTGGGATTTGGGACTGAGAACATTATAATGGAAAAACCAGAGGTGAATGGGCTGTTCCCATCTGTTGTCTGGAGCCTATCCCAGCATGCAGTTGGACGCAGACACAGTGTACCTGGCCAGGTTGCGAGTCTGGCCTGTTTGACAAGGATATTAGATATGTTACGTCAGGTTTTTTTTATTTTTTATTAATCATTAAATCTATTAAACTCATAAAACCTGCATCATAACTACATCTTTAGAGGGGTTGTGTTGTCCAACCAGCACTCCAAAAACCCAGACATACTTGTTAACAATACCATAAATCCTCCAGGTGCTGTGAGAAGTAAACTGTAGTCGGAGCTAAGACTCCCCTGTGAGCATTTGTGTTTGTGTTTTCCACTGCGGGGGATTGGGCAAATTCAAAACGCTCACCAACAAAAACTCTTCTGAAGGTTGTCGGCCCCCCACGGGAAAAAGGTTCTGCGGTGGAAAACACCCCAGGAGTAAGAACGTCGTAACGAGGAAAAAAAGTTCTCCGGGCCCGTTGGCAGTTATCACAACAGACACTAAAAGAGCGAAGGCGAGCGAGGGGGTGGGGGGGGCTCTGTGGAAAACGGGACGCCGTGCAAAGAAACTGCCGTGGAACTTCACTATTCCACCAACACCCGACGCAGTTTGTCTTTTGAATTTGAATTCACTTTGAATGCACTAAAACAACATATGGTGAAATAGATGATCAGAACAAAGTGGATGGGCTCCAACGAGACACACTTCCTCTGGTGTCGCTTCTCTGTCTTTAGTGCGGTTTGTGCCTAATTATCAAACAAAAGGCTTTTGATGAAAAGAGTTACACACACACACACACACACACACACAGGCAGCTTTATGATGTGTCGCTTGAGTATCGAATAGGCCTCCCTTCCGTAAACAGAGTGCCTTTTTTCCGTCTCCAAGGTGTTTGATATAATCGGGGATTTCAGGCGCTTGTACCGTCTCATAGAAAAAAAGGCTCATGTGATCGAAGGCGTTCATTACGCAGCACGGGGTGGGTCGCCGTGTCCAACATAACCTATCCTCCCAGAGAGAGACGCTCGCACTTAGGTTTCTCATCATCCCATTTAATCAATTCGGCTCGTGTGGGATAGCGCCGGACAGCTGCAGACACTGCGAGAAAAAACAAAAAAAACACATTACTTTGATAATTGAAACTATCGCACACCAAATGGAGCGCGCCCCGGCTCCTGGACTCCTGGCGGTTTATCCCCGAAGCACTTAGCAGATGGTTTTAAATGACTGACATTTGTCCTGCTCCTTCAAACAGCTCCTGCGTGGAGAAAAGCTCGCATCGCTTTCCGGGCGCGTAAAAACCCCGGCGAGCCCATTTTCATCGAGACGAAGATGGAAATCGTGTGTGTTTAGGTCGACGCCGTGGTCCCTTATTCTTTTTTTGTTTGTTTGTTGTTGATTAGATTAAACTGCTCAAACGTGGCACGAATTACCAAACGTAACGGACGGCGCTTGATATCACGACTCAAATTGAGGCCTCGTTAATGATTCAGATGCGTGACACTGTCTTTTGTTCTCAGTACTTCTGGGGTTTGGGAAAAGGCCCCCGGCCCTTCTCGTGGAGTGCAGTGAGTCTTAATGTTTATTAGCAGTGAAAAATCTTTGTTTGCCTGCTTGACGCGCAGCAGCAGTCGAGTTCGGTGCAGCTGGTGCTGTCGGTGAAGAGGGTGCAGCTAATTAAAAATAATCATCTCTGGTGGGTTGTTCGTGTAGCAGCCAAACAAGCGACGGTTATCGGGATCACGGGGCGAGCGTACGAACCGCTACTCGAGATTAGGATTCCTTATTTTTAGTTCACCATTACAGAAACAAAACCGTGATTACCTGAATTCACCGACGCCAGCTATTGACTCACCAGGGTTCAGAGTGGATGCAGTTTAATTTGTAGAAAATGAGGTGGGGAAAAAAAATGTCTCTCCTGCTCATTTAAATGGGCTCTTTTACATTTTTTACTGCCAAATTGATCCGCTAATTACGCCACCAATGCGTATAACACTTGATAATGAATGCTATATTGCCCTTAATTTGTTATTGTGCCCTGAAATACCTCCAAATTGATTGGTGCTTGCACCTTTATGCAGACAATTAGATTGAATCAGGCTAAATATAGGGTTTAACGTAAATGTTTTCTTTCACTCGTCTGCTCAGTCAATTCGCCCAAAGCCAAAGCAAATCATTTTATTTATTATTTATTTTTAGACTAAAGTTTATTGTCACGTTTAATCTTTTTGTTGTTTGTAAATGAATCGGAAAGATCAATAAAATTCAAAATCAAAATGAATGAGGCAAATTCGTAATTTGTGATATTGGGCTGTATAAAAATAAACTGAATTGAATTGGAAATGGAACAGGACCCAGTGTGTCGTAGATGCAAAGCAACAACTCAATTTTCCCACTTGCCTAAAAGCCAATTGCTGGTTTTGGTATCCCAACGTGGCGTTTTATCCCTCCTATTATTCATCCTTCTCCTTATTGAAGCCCTTCCAGGGTCTGAAAGCCCCAGTAGTGTCGCGATGCTCCTTCCCTACTTCCCACCAGACAAAGTGGTTTGAACCAAATAACACCCGTACCACCAAGGGAACACAAGTGTTGAAAAAAACATGTAAAAATCCTCTCGTATTTTCCTGCTGGAGAATATGGTCTCACTAAAAGTACCCTTTTGATCAGGGGAGAAGAGCTTTATCTTCCTCATTATACTGTGAAGATTAGGATATTACGTCCCCGCCTGTTACTGATGTATGTTTGTGTTTTTAAAGAACGTGTAATAGAAGTGACACCCTGTCGGAAAATCTAAGAGTTGCCTTTAAGTTTGGCTGCTGGCTAAGTTGTTGAGTAAGAAGTGGAATGAAAAGCATGATGAAGGGAACATTCATACTTCCCCCTTTTCATCTCCTCTTTGATTTATTTTTTACTTAACTATGACTTTCAAATGCAGCTGTCTTCATCTTTGCTGGAATTATTAATTAATTATTGACATTCTAACTATTGCAGGAATTCAGGTCTTCTTTTCAGTCCCCTTTAAGTCTATGAACTCCACGTTCTGACGTTTTTTACTCTTTCCCCTCAGATCACAGTCACGGACCACGGCGTTCCTGCCAAATCCACCACGGTCCGCGTCCTCGTGCGAGTCCTCGACGAGAACGACAACAGGCCGTTGTTCCTGGAGAAGATCTACAAGATCAAGCTCCCGGAGAGGGAGAGGCCGGAGAACGAGAGGGCGGCGAAGAGAGACACGGTTTACCGGGTCATCGCATCCGACCGGGACGATGGACCCAACGCCGAGATCTCCTACAGCATCGAGGATGGCGATGAAAACGGGAAGTTCTTCATCGAGCCAAAAACCGGACTGGTGTCCTCAAAGAAGTTCTCGTCCGCCGGAATATACGACATCCTCACGGTGAGTTTCTCATCCCAGTGCTTCAGCAGTCAATGTTTACAACAGATGCTTCTTTGTTGTTTCACTGTCGTGCTCTTCTCTTTATCGCAAGTTTACTTACCGCCTTTGTTTCTTTACCCTCCTTATTGTATTATCTTTTTTTTCATTTATTTTTTTTTGTGATTTAAAAAGTACAGTAAAAAAAAAAAAGAAGCCGGCGGAAAGGAGATTATAAGATAATTGTTCCACTCACATCATGTTGGTCCACAAGTGTGGGAGGCAATTATTTTGTAAAAAGCATCTACTTTAAAGTTGAGGAAGCATGTTCCAAAACACCAGTCAACACAATCCAATTAGGGGTCTCATTGTCACAAGGCTGTGCAGACAAATGTGTCAATCATTGTGGTTGCAATACGCCTGCCGCACTTGATGCATTTCTTCTCATCACGGTCGCTGTTTTTGAAGTATTTTTGGAATTACTGAGAAATAACTGCGTGACGTCTGTGGAAAAACGGTTATTTTTTAAAATATTTGCGAAAATGTTTCAAAAGCAGGAATGTACCTCCCATTTTAGTCCTCGCAGTTGTCTGTGAGAACTACCGAGGTGATACTCGAGGCTCATCTTTTTCTTTTTTTGTATTTAAACAGATTTTCACCCAGATTTTATGTCCCCACACGTCCAACGTGGTGTGTCCCCCCGTCCCCCCCCCCCCCCCACCCCCGCCGCATGACGACACTGCCCACCTCAGTCTGCAGTAATTGAAGTTAACACAAAAGGTCGAATCACAAAAGAAAACCACACAAAAAGGTGTATTGTCATTCGAAATGCACCACTTTTCGGTGGACAGCTCCGGACACAGAAAAGCTTTAACGACCGAAACAACCCGTAAGATTTTGTGCCATAAATCAAGACGGTTCTACTCAGCACACTGTGTATAAAATGTAATATGGTTTATTAGCTTATTTTATCTGCGAGCCTTAACTCGCGACATGCCCACAAGCTACAATACCAAACTTTTCTGTGTATCTACTCCTGCAGAGTTTCAGGTAGAGGATCCACCAGAGAGCTGTAGAGAAACTCATTTGCAACCTAATGTTGCGTAACGCCGCGTAACACCTCTCACTCTCTGCTCCCACTCTCAGATTAAAGCCGTCGACAATGGACGTCCTCAGAAGTCCTCCACTTGCCGTCTGCATATCGAGTGGATTCCCAAACCAAAATTGCCGGCCGATGCGGCTCCCATGCTTTTCGAGGAGTCCCCATTCACCTTTTCTGTGATGGAAAGCGACCCCGTGGCGCACATGGTGGGGGTCATCGCCACAGAGTCCTCTGATGTCCCCGTGTGGTTTGAAATCGCAGGTAATGCCAGTGTGTGTGTGTGTGTGTGTGTGTGTGTGTGGAAATATGTTGTTAGCTAGGACTAACATAGTGTTTGTGTGTGATATGTCGGGGAATAATATGGAAAATTACTAAAAAAATCGGTAATGAAATTGGCCTTCAGCATTCACTCGATATTTGGTGAAAATAAGATTTTTTTAGAAATAATTATGCGACATTTAAAAGCATATAGAAATGTCACAGAGAGCTAAAAGCAGGAGAGCAACTTAGAGTGTCAGCTAGCAGGGACGATAGCATCGGCTAGCTTAAGCTAAAGATTAAACTAAATGTTTCTCTGGCTGTATTCTGTCACTGGAAACATCCATCTTGATGAATTTAGTTCAGGTTGTTATTCCACATAACTCGATGAGGCTGTAGATGAATCCAGTCATGATGCAGGAGAAAGCTAAAGTATCACATATTTGAGAAGAGATATTAACATTAGACTGTGCTTATGTAGGCAGTCACTGTATGTACGATCTTAATAAACCTAAACAGGCATAAAGTTGTTTGTTAGCCATCTTCAGAACTTTAAACCGTGTTTCTAAATTTCCCCACTTTTCCATATTACCGAGTGTTGAGGTTAGAATTGTATCATGAATGAATAACTCTCAAACGATATATATTTGTGCTTTTGAACTCGTTCCCCTGGGTTAACTGTTTATGCTGAATATTTCAGCAGTATTTCAACAGTTTTAGTTGGCAACTCTGTTTTTAAGTGTTAAAACTCAATCATTCCTTTCTTGTATGTGTGTTTTCTTTACTTCCGTTAGGCACCGTGTGCATGAGAAGACTTAAATTGACTGCTTTCAAAAATGCTTTCCTCTTCTTCCTCCCTCCCAGTCCGTCCTCCCTCTAATCAATGTCTGTACTGACACGTCTCTTTTCTTTCTCTTCTCTTTCTCTCCGCGCTCCGCCTTTCCGCTTCCCTCTTTTTCTCTGGAATGTTCTGTGTGGTTGGATTTTTGCAAGACGGCAGTGAGGATGCGAAGATGTTTTACATCCTTCAGATGGCTTGTGACCACAACTGTACAGCAGAAGGTAGCTGCTGGGCTCTCCTTATAGGCTGTGTTAGTCTGTTGTGGTTGTACCGTGCTGTTGCCGCTGGTTTGATGTCGTGCCACATTACCCCCCCCCCCTGAACATGTGACCTGATTAAGATAGAACACCTCCACCCCTTACCATGTGTGCTTTGTATACCTACTGTTGTGTATATTTTACATTCATGACTTGTATGTATCCATCCCGTGGGTGTTTGGGGCGAATTGCATGAAATATGAATGTGAATGACTTTTGGATAAACGACAAATCTGCGCTGACAGGCAGTTATACGGACATTAGTGCATCCATTCATTCTCATCTTCGACATCATCGCAGCAGAAAATTGATGTTTTATAAGCCCATTCATTTCGTGTTTTGTATAACCTTGCTCCATGCGGACAACTAAAAGACGAGCTGCCACTAATCTTTTGTCCTTTATTGTTTGCACAAAAAAAAAAAAATCCACAGGTGGTAATTATGACAGCCGCTTTGACGTGGGCAAGGCCAGCGGAACCTTGATTGTTGCGCGGCCCCTGGATGCCGAGCAGAAATCAAATTACAACCTGACGGTGGAAGCCACAGATGGGACACGAACTGTCAGCACCCAGGTAATTGAAACACTAATGAAACGGTTGGAAGCTGATGAGGCAGTTGTCATGGTTCTGTTTTTTGGGAGGAGGGGGGGTGGGGGGGCAAGGGACCGGCTGAAAGCGTTGGGCCAAACGTTTCTGTTTTTTTTTTGTCGTGAAACGTGTTAATGTTGTGACGCTATCATCGCTCTCGACTGATAGTTTACAGGTTGGGGTTTCATTACACCCCCGCCCCGACTCGACCTGCCTCCTAACTGTGTAACGGAGCCCGAGGACAGAAAACACACACAAACAACAACAAAAAATGCGATGCGATACAGTACGGCTGTTCTGTTTTTAAGAGCTTTTTTTTTTCTTCTTCTCCTTCCCATCGTCTGGTGCTGCCTGTGGGGTTGTGGTACACTTGTGTTTTGCCTCCTAGATTTACTGATTTATTTTAATTATCGTCTCACTGGAAAGGGAGGAAGAAAAGAATGAAGACTCCTTTTGTTGAGCACGTTTTCAACACCTCGATATTGGTGGATTGTGTTCCCCCGCGCCGCTGTCCTTTACCATCTCAGTTGAGCGTTGAGCTCCAGGAATCTTCCATTGTCTCATTCATGACGCAGAGCTGCTGTGATGATGGTGCCAGAGTTCTTTCTCTTTTTTTTTGTATATATACATTCTTGAGCCCCCTCCCGTCCTCCCTCTGCTGTGTCTCTCTCTCTCTCTCTCTCTCTCTCTCTCTCTCTGAACCTGTAAACCTTTCCCTTTTGTCTTTCTCGGAGAGGAACAGATTGCCTTGGTCTGACTATGTTACACTCACTCACACACATACACAAAGGTATGCTCATGCATGTCGACTGAAAAGAGGCTTTCATGCGGAAGCAGAAAAAGCATTAGGAACTGAACCATAAGACCCAGTGTGAACCATTTTTGATGAAAGATGAAACAAAAAAAGTGGCTTCCAAAAAAAAAAAAAAAAAAAAAAAACTTTAAAAGCAGTTTGCATACTTGCATTTTCATACATTAATATGCTAATTTAATCCTTCTCGCATATATCTTGCTACCCCAGCTGATACCAGAGCTGAAGCGCCACCATAAAAGCTTCTAAGCATGCAAGTTGTCTTTGTTTTTTTTTTTGTTTTGTTCGGATGGTCATGCCTTGTCCATGAGATTCTGACGGTTTTTACGTGGTAGTTTGGGTCATACGGGACGGCGGCATTCAAAATGTCTTGTCCTTTGTCCCCCAAAAGGGGGGGCTTCAGAGAACTGTAGCTGGAAAAGAATCCATTTGTTGTCACTCCGTATGAATAAAGCCTTTCATCATCTGGCTGCTGTGCTCCACTGAGCCTCGGATGAAGCGCCGCCTTTACTGGCATTTTGCAGTGCGTCCTTTAGTCGAGTTCAGAACCTTAGAAACAGCCGCAGAGTACCTGTTTCCTCTGCTCGTGAAGCACTTTCTTAAAAGCCCTAACAACGGACACTTATTTAAAAAGCCTCTCGCCGACCCGCTGACATTCTGAGTCCTTTAATCACATACAAAGGTTAACCTATTCAAATGGGCTACTCAGTCTCAGGGACTTGTGAGGCCTACTCTGATATTCCATATCGACATGTCAGCCAATTAATATTCATAAAAAAGCAATGAGATGGTATCTAATTTGCACCGTGACGCAGCACAACCACTTTTTGTTTTTTAATATCCTGAAGATAATGATCTATCATATCATACTTCATACACATTGTTTTACCGTAAGCTTCAACAATTCCATCTCGTCGAGCCATCGCAGCTCCGTTGAACCGTCAGTTTTCAGGCAAGAAATGGGTCAAAAGAATAACCGCGGGTACAGTATGAATCAGATGAGGCGTATCAAGATGAGGCTGCACATTTCAGACGTGCATATATTTTTTTTAATGTATCCGCAGCGCCGCGTCTGAGAGGCGCTGTCCCCTGTATGAGTTCTCCGTTCACACTGCAGGCGAGAGTGGCCCCAATGTGGTTTTTTTGTCAAAGTGTGAACAGCACGGGTCGCATGGAATCGGATCTTTTCAATTCTGACATGGGCGTCTTTCATGCGTGGGCCGAAGTCAGATACTGGTCAGATTTATTATCTTTTTGCAATGCGACCTCATTCTGAACAGTCGTATATCCCCGGGGCGCTTCACTGCAGCCCACTGCTCCTTAATAACCAAGGATGGGTCAAAAGCAGAGAAGAATTTCCCCACGGGGGTTCAATAAAGGATATATTGTTATTATAATTATAGTATTGGAAGTTGAACAACTTTTTAAGTCACTCTTGGGGTGCCCCTATGATTCATCTTGGGAGGAGATCCGTTTCCCCGAAGCCTTTCAGTCCACTCCTGGCTCCTCCGTGCAGAAGGTAGCAGCCACTGCCCCACAAAGAGCCTCGGTGCTGTACACCCGGCCGACCACTGTAGGTCAGCTGTTTTCCACAGAGGGAAACGGATTTTAATGAATTTGTATGCTCCATAAACCCCACTTGTGATGTGATTTAGCCCAGTTGCCTGAGATATGCCGGGAGCCAAATAGGTGACCGCAGAAAGGGCATGCGGTATTATCAGAGCCGTGTTGGCCTTCGTGCCTTTTTGTTGTTCGGAAAACCAGGTGAGAAAGAACCCCGCGTTCTCTGTCGGAGTGTCTCTCCTTCATATTTGATGGATCACATTCAGTGCCAGTCGGCTGACTTGCACATATTTGCGGGAGAGCCTTAAATGTCCCGAGTGCTTCATGTTTCAGGAAAAGCCATGCGAGTGTTTTGGCTACTAACTTGTTTATCCAATAACATTGTTTGGCATTGACAGTGTTTCCTCTGCCTGCAGGGGTTTAACAGAAACTCAGAAAATGTGCTGGGACGTTCGTGTTTATCGTAACGGTGTGTCAATGTTTTAATGATCTCTTTGAGATCATCGCAGGCAAGTAACGTTAACCCTTCAGCTCATCTACTTTCTTGTATAGAATTGGGATGAACCATAGCACACTCGAAAATGATCTTGTCCTATAATATCTATCTTTTTTTATCGCACACAAAATAGATGTGGAGCAACATGAAATGAATTCGAGAGATGGTTTCAAACAAATCCCGAGCAGAAAGAGTTGAATGTGAATTTTGTCGACAGCGTGTTGTCTCTTAAAACAAATCAAACGGAGTTTCGCTGCAAATTAGATCTACCCGATCACACGCACGCAGTGCACCTCGTGGAAGCTCAAAGTTGGGACTTATCTATTCCTCAAATCAAAGTCATGTGGAAGCTGTGCAGCCAGACGGGCTGGCCTATTTTCTCTCTCCTTGGAATGTTTTTTTTTCTCCAGCTTTTTTTGTTCTCTCTTTCTCCCTTTTTTTTCAAAAATGCTCCACGTTTATTGGCCAGGCACGCGGGGGTAATGATTACTCTGTTTGGGGTAGAATAAAAGGCAAACGAGAGCACTGGACCCTGTGTTGGGTAGTGGGCTGTGTTAATCCTGCTTTGGGAGCATGCTCGGTGCCAGTGCCCTGCCTTTGCCCAGAACCTGCCACCTGGCAGGGGGGCTTCCTCTCCTACGCATGGCACAGGAGGACAATGAGCGCAGTGAAAGCCCCCATGTGTCTTTTCTTGGATACAGAAACACAAAAGGCGTTTAGTTATTCAGAACGCTCTGTTTTTTTTTCGTTGTGACCTCCTAAGCAGACTTTTGTTTTTTCAATGTCCTATTATTATAATTCTTTTTTTTTTTTTTTTTATAAAAGAGCTGACGATTGGAAATGATGTTAAATCCGGCGCATGCCTCGGACTCCAGCGGCGATATCGGTGTGACGCTCACGGCCTGTGGGAGGTCTATGAGGGAACAGTAGGCCTTTCTGCTGCGTGCGCTCCATTTGGCCATTGTGGCGCTGCGGAGGCGTCGCTGAAGGATCAGCTGATGGAGACGAGGGGTGGCGCATTCTAGCTCCTCATAGGCAGGAGGCTCGGCATGCGGCCCGGCCTCCCTTCCCCCACCCCCGGGCTATACGACATCCTCCCTTAGCCATGCAGAAGTACCTCAAGCTGTTCTGCTCACAATCTGTTCCCGGCCTCTCGTTTCTCATGTTATCTCCGTCCGCATTACAAAGGCTCCCTTTATGTCCCACTGGAAGGTTCACCTTGTTAGCTCATACTTATATGTTGCCTTGCCTTCAGTAAGTATCAATGCTGACTATTGTATTTTTCATTCTCAGCCACGTCTTATATATTATACGTGTGTATTTATTTATTCCCCACCCGCAACCCGTGCTTTCTAAATTTGACCGTTTCCCTCAGCTGTCTTGTGTTTCCCCCCCTCCGTCACTTCTCTTTCATACGCTCATCTCACCCTCGCAGCACTTTTTTTTCCCCTTCTGTACTATCTCCGTCTGTCACGTCTGCGTCTCAATCTTGATCCTCTCCAGCATTCCCAGAGGAAGCCATATACAAAGACGACAGAGTTTTCTTCCGCAGCAGCATTTCTGACGCAGTCGGGCTCCATCGTGCTGCTGTGTGATGTTCGGGGGGCAAAGTTCCTCTGAAGTGTTGTCGAGCCTCCTCGCAAAAAAAACAAAAAAATGCAAGGGCAAGTTTTTGTGTGCATACGGAGGCTGAAAGGCCTTTTGTGTACTCGCCAAATCATCTGAACTCGTACATTGTGGCGCGATGCGGATACCACTGACCAGGTTCCATTCCTTTCTGCTTCTTGACAGCATTATCAGCTCTCGCCACCTTCCGCACTATTCACACGACGTGTTATCTGACGCTGGCCAGATTGAGACACATTGTGCGGATTCATGCGTGGACGTGCTGCATTTTATGAGCCTGCGTGTGTGTGTGTGTGTGTGTGTGTGTGTGTGTGTGTGTGTGTGTGTGTGTGTGTGTGTGCATGTGTGTAAAAGATGGATTGTGCAACACGGCAGATCCGGTGCTATAGGATGTCTGGCTCGACATGTGGAGAAGATATGCTTGGAATGAGAAAGCTGCAACATACACCGGAGGCCTGCATTTTTATATGCTTTCTTTACTGGGTTAATTCCTCATTAGGAAATTGGTATTTATTTAACATTACGCGTCCTGATTAGCAGTGTGACACGGGTTCGCTCGTGACACATGACTTGTGGCAAACCGCCAGTGTACAGCATGCAGCCCAACGCTCCCCTCCCTCCCCCCTGCTTGACGGCATCTGTGAGTTTCAGCAGCGTTGCCAACATCACAGCACACGACAGATTGTAAGTGTTATCAGTGCTGTCAGATTGAGTCTATATTTGTCACTGATATAGGCCCACAGCGCTCAACAAACCGTATTATGACCAAAAACAAAAGTGGGCAGTTGCGTTGAACGGAGATCTGACAAAATCCTGATCAGCTGGTGAGCCGTGGGCAGTGTTCCTGCACCAAACCGCTCGGCTTTGCCGGATTCCTTACGGGACATCACCCCCTGGTGTTTGGTATGCAGGTGTCTAATCTGGGCTGATCCCTTTGTTCCCCATGTTTGGCAACGGTAGAAGCCCCTCGCTGGTCTGGGAAGCAGAGATGGCATTCCAGCAGCTCTCCATAATCCTCTGTCGGAAGTCCAGTAGACGAGTGGCTGGTGTTGATAAAACATGCTCCCAGTGGAATTTTACAGTTTGGGGGATGCTGGATTCTTTGTTGTGCGAGTGTGTGCGAAAAAGCGCGGCGACTGCACTTTTATGGGGTCCGAAAGCAAGAAGCGCACGCGTGGAGATTTGGTGCCATGAGTGAGCAGTATTTTTTTGTGATAACATTAGCAGGATATTGAATCTTCAAAACAGAAAATGACTTCTTTTTTTTCAGATGTGTTTATATATCGTTAATGACCCTGGATTGGGCTTCTAACTTCCCACAGTCGACGGCTCACCGTCAAATGTTTTTTCAACCATGTCCACTTTAATTTAATCTCCTGCCGCTGTGTGTAGCTCGCAGTTCATTTAGATGCATTGTGTTTTTTCGCCATTGATTTCCTGTTTTCAAGTGGCCATTCAGTTAAAATATTGCTTTTGCCATAAAAACGCATCGATCTGTTCTATATCTACACAACGCTGGTTAATACTGAGGAGCCTGGGAGAATGAGAGTGTGTGTAGATGGAGGAAGGAGAGACTAAAAGTAATTATACAGTACAGAACACGTATTGTTTGTAGTTTTAAAACCATTAAGTCAATTTACACTCAAACTTTTATTCTTGTTGTTATTGTTTTTTTGTCATGTTATGTGTTTGCACATGGAACCCTTAACCCTGGCTTACAGGAACTTAGCATGGGGACCACTTCTTTCTCCCAAATGCATCCATACACAACAGTAACGTGCAACTCTGGATTTCATTTGATTTATTCAACCATCCAGTCATTCTCATAAACATGACAGTCCTAAGTACACAGTGACGGAAGTAGGACAGGCTCAGATAATAACCTCCAGAGTTATTTTTAGATGTATGATTTGGGAGATGATGTACGTCTGTGTTTTTAAAATACATATTCTCTCGCAATCTATTTTTCTCCGATAGGTGCTCATCCGTGTCATTGACACCAACAACCACCGGCCACAGTTCTCTCAGCAGGTGTACGAGGTGAACGTCCCCGAAGACAAGCCATCGGGGACCGAGGTCTTGCGGGTCAGCGCCGCGGACCGAGACGAGAAGAACAAACTGACCTTTACACTCCTGAGCAGCACCGATCCCTTCAGCCTGAGGAAGTTTCGACTCGACCCGGGAACAGGCACGCTGTACACCGCTGAGCGGCTGGATCATGAGACGATGCATCGTCACATCCTCACCGTCATGGTATGAACCGACGAACGCTGACAATTAAACACTAGCTCGTTCCTACATGCGGTTTAATTGAGTTTATTTGTTTGTTTCATTCAAAATGAAACGTCCTTGAAAGTAAGATAAGCTTGTTTGTTGCTGTGCTTTTCAAAACATGAATAGGTAGCTATTTTACAATGTTACAATTCAGGAATGCATTATCGCCCGAGGGCTGTAAGACTTTTTTTTTCTTTTTCCCCCCTTTCGTCCTCCCTCCTGTCTGACCGTCTTCCTTCTCGATGGCTCTTCTCCAGGTTCGAGACCAGGACATTCCAGTAAAGAGGAACCTTGTGCGTGTTATTGTCAACGTGGACGACACCAATGACAACGCACCGTGGTTCATAGGTCCTCCTTACACCGGACGTGTGTTTGAGTCCGCAGCCGTGGGCGCGGCTGTGCTCCAGGTCACAGCTCTTGATAAAGACAAAGGCTCTAACGCGGAGATAGTCTACAGCATTGAATCAGGTAAAATGCTCACAACGTGGCCGTGCCACTCTGTTGATCCGGAGTTTCCCTGGTTATTTTTTGGGGTTTCTTCTCACAGCAGAAAGCTTTCATTGTAAATGAATGCAAATGAAATCAGCTAGTAAAAAAATGTATGAGTCATCTTGAGCCTTGCTGCCCACTGGATCGTGATCATGAATGGAATACTTTACAAAGAGTAGAAGAATATTGAAGACTTTGTCTAGAGGATCTCCCGATACATGAGAAATGGGTAGATCCCGCCTCAGAGTTTCCCACGATGGTTTCCCCCTACAATAAGCTGTTGTATGAGACATGCAAGAAACATGTGGCCCTCAGCTTGTTGTTTGAATGTATGCATATTTGACATAGCTAAGATGACTTGATGTAATTCAATTGCAGCTTGCTTTGTGAAACCAATTAGGATGAAATATGTTAGCATTTCTGAAATTACAAATGTTTGTCAACCACATCTTCCTGATACAACACGTAGAAAACGTACATATACCATAACTGTTCAGCATCACCAGGAACATATTACAGGTCATTAATATATTCCACTTTTGTTGTCTCTTTTTTACAGGAAATGTTGCAAACTCCTTTGCCATCGACTCTGTCCTTGGGACGATCACAGTAGCCAAAGAGCTTGATCGCAGCAGCAAGAACACGTTTGAACTCACTGTGAAGGCTTCTGATAGCGGAGTACCGCCGTTGTCAACGACAGCCACTGTACACATTGTGGTTACAGTTTCTGACAATGCCGCCCCCAGATTCACCGAAAAAGAGTTCTCTGCAGAAGTCAGTGAATCGGTCCATCCAGGAAGTTTGGTGAGCTTGGTCACAGCCAACAGCCAGTCGTCCATTTTCTATCAAATAAAAGGTGGCAACATCAACAACGCATTTGACATCAACCCCAACTCAGGAGTGGTTGTGACCCAGAAAGCTTTAGATTATGAGGCCACCTCTCAATACAAGCTCATCGTACAGGGCACCAACATGGCGGGACTTGCCAGCAACGCAACTCTTCTGATTCACCTCAAGGATGAAAATGACAACCCTCCGGTATTCCTGCAGAGAGAATTCAAAGGGGTAATCAGCGAATCGGCCCCCGTCAACAGTGTTGTTCTTACTCGTGAAAACACCCCTTTTGTCATTCGGGCCTCTGATGCCGATTGCGACCAGAATGCCATGCTCATCTACCAAATTGTCGAACCTTTTGCTCATAACTATTTCGCCATCGACTCGAGCACCGGAGCCGTCAGAATCACGACGCCTTTCGATTACGAACAGAGGAGCGTTTTCCGCTTCACAGTCCAGGTCCATGATCTAGGAATGCCACGTCTGTTTGCGGAGACGCCAGCCAACGTGACCATTGAAGTAATTGATGTTAATGACTGTCCGCCCGTTTTTAGCCAAGAACTGTATGATACAACCGTCGTAGTGCCAACATACAAAGCGGTGGAAGTCGTTAAAGTCAATGCAACAGACTCGGATTCTGGGCCTAACTCCAAACTTCTCTTCTCCATCTCTGAGGGAAATATTGGTGATAAATTTAAAATTGATCCAATCACGGGCATCATTTCTATTCAGAATGTCACACAGCTCAGGAGTAGATATGAACTAAAGGTTAGAGTGTCTGACGGTAGATTTGCCGCTGTTGCCACAGTAAAGATCAATGTGAAGGAAAACAAGGAGAGTAAACTAAAGTTCACCAAGGAGTCCTACAAAGCCTCCGTTCGAGAAAACCTTTCCGAGAAGAAAACA
Organism: Cyclopterus lumpus; assembly: GCF_009769545.1. Taxonomy (NCBI): domain Eukaryota; kingdom Metazoa; phylum Chordata; class Actinopteri; order Perciformes; family Cyclopteridae; genus Cyclopterus; species Cyclopterus lumpus. The sequence continues at coordinate 20,223,064 of NC_046966.1, forward strand.
CTGGCAGTCATTGCTGCTGTTGGAAACCAGGTGAACGAGCCCTTGTTTTACAAAATCTTGAACCCTGACAGCAGATTTGAAATCAGCCACACATCTGGAGTAATCTCAACCACTGGGACTCCATTTGATCGAGAGGCACAGGACACATTTGATATCGTCGTCGAGGTCACCAGAGAGGACACATCTGAAGATGGGGCTCATGTTCTCGTTACTGTGACAGTGGAAGATGAAAATGACAACAAACCTATGTTTGTGAACCTTCCCTATCACGCCCTGGTCCAGATGGATGCAGAGGAGGGCCAGGTCATCCGACAAGTCACGGCAGTGGACAAAGACATTGGCCCGAATGCAGATATCCATTATGATCTAAAGGACCACCAGGGGCACTTTCGAATTACCCCCTCTGGTGAAATCTCCCTCAAAAAGAAATTTGAGAAGGATTCGCTCAACACCGACTTTGTAGTCGTTGTTGTGGCAAAGGATAATGGAGAGGCAGCACTCTCAGCCGAAGTAGAAGTTCCAATAACAGTTGTGAACAAAGCAATGCCTGTGTTTGAGAAGCCTTTTTACAGCATTGAAATCCCTGAAAACATCCAGTTACACACACCGGTTCTCCATGTCCAGGCCAACGATTCTGAAGGCCCTCGTATCGTGTACACCATCTCAGAGGGAGATCCTTTCAAACAGTTCTCAATTGATTTCAACACGGGTGTAATTCATGTGATTCAGCCTCTGGACTTTGAGACCCATCCTGCCTATAAGTTAAACGTAAGAGCCACAGACTCTCTGACTGGAGCTCACTCTGAAGTGTTTGTTGATATCATTCTGGAGGATGTAAATGACAACGCACCTGTGTTCCTGTCAAAGGCCTACTATGCCAATATTTCAGAGGCCTCTGTCATCGGTACCTCCATTTTGCAAGTTGATGCCAAAGATTCTGATACTGCCAATAACCAAGAAGTATTCTTTCAGCTGGTTGAAGAGAAGGGAAAGAGTATGTTCACCGTTGACCGTGACACAGGAATAATCTCGACGGCTCAAGTTCTTGATCATGAGGAGATCCAGCAGCACAAGTTGAGAGTCCGGGTTGTGGACGGAGGCGTTCCATCCCTGTCTAGTGATGTCACTGTGACGATAGACGTTACCGACCTCAACGACAACGCCCCAATGTTTACAGAGCACACTTATAAGACTACTATTAGTGAACTGGCCCCACGTGGACACTTCATCACCCAAGTCCAGGCATCTGACGCTGACAGCTCAGACTCCAATAAATTGGAGTTCTCCATAATATTCGGCAACGACGATCAGAACTTTTCCATCGACAAACACACAGGCGCCATTGCCATTTCCAACCACCGCAGGCCGCATATGCAGCCTCTTTACCACCTAAATGTATCAGTATCAGACGGTGTGTTCAGAAGCTCAGCCCTCGTCATGGTAACAGTTACTGGTGCCAACTTCCACAACCCCACCTTCTCTCAGGTGGACTACGTGGTAGAGCTAGTTGAAAACTCACCCATTGGGACCTTGGTAGCGGAAGCAAAGGCGACAGATGACGACGAAGGCATTTACGGGCAAATAACATACCTAATTGTCAATGACTTTGCAAAAGACAAGTTTTCTGTCAATGAAGACGGAGAGATTTTAACCCTTGAGAGCCTTGATCGAGAAAATACCATCGAAAAAGTAATTCCTATTTCTCTCATAGCTAGAGACGGCGGTGGAAAAGTAGGTTTTTCTGTAGTCAATGTCATTCTCACAGACGTCAATGACAATGCCCCACAATTCAGGGCAGCGGACTACAAAGCCACCATTTCATCAGACGTCCCAAGGGGAACCTCTGTGATTAAAATTGCTGCATCAGACATGGATGAGGGAAGCAATGCTGACATTGAGTACTCAATCGAAGCAGATGTTGAAAACGTGGAAGAGAACTTTGAAATCCACCCAACCGCTGGGGTCGTTACGACCAAGGAGAGCCTCATTGGACTTGAAAATGAGCTCTATGCATTCTTCGTGAGGGCGAAGGATACGGGGAATCCCCCCAAACATTCTGTCGTCCAGGTTTACATCCGGATTGTTGCGCCAGAAACGCCCGTTCCTAAATTTGCTGAAACGCATTACCGCTACACAATTGCTGAAGACCTTCCCATTGGCACGGAGATCGATGTCATTCAGGCTGAGAGCGAGCAACCAGTCGTTTACAGCCTCGTGAAGGGCAACACTCCCGAGAGCAACGAAGATGAGGTTTTTGTTGTCGACAGAGACAGTGGAGCCTTGAAGCTTCAGAAAAGCCTCGACCACGAGATGACCAAATGGTACCAGCTCACGTTGCTTTCCCAAACCAAACAGGAGAACTATGAGATAGTAGCCTCCGTGAATGTTAACATCCAAGTGAAAGACCTGAACGACAACAAACCTGTCTTTGAGTCAAACCCTTACGAGGCTGTCGTTGTGGAAAACCTTCCGAGTGGGACTCAAGTGATCCAAGTCAAAGCCACCGACCAAGACTCGGGCACCAACGGCCATGTTGTTTACAGCCTCGACCCCAAGCAGAACTCGCAGGAGATCGCCGAGCTGTTTGCTGTTAACAGTGAAACCGGATGGGTGACCACCTTAAAAGAGCTGGACCGTGAAAAGACCAACAAGTACACGATCGACGTCCTCGCCACAGACCAAGGCGACAAAGTCCAACACATGAACGGCACCAGAGTGGAGGTAACCGTCGCCGATGTGAACGACAACCCGCCCCGCTTCACCGCAGAGATCTACAAAGGCACAGTTAGTGAAGATGACCCTCCACCCAGCGGGGTTATCGCCATCCTCAGCACCACGGATGATGATTCTGAGGACATCAACAAACACGTGAACTACTTCATCACAGGTGGGCGTTTATTATTTTGTGAAACACATAATCAGTATGCCCAGAAAGTTTACAGTTTACTCGATACTCCAAGGGGGGGGGGGGGTTATGCGTTTATGACACTTAATATGATGATAATATCTCATTTTTGAAACATTATACAATTCTATTATCTGTTAGTAGTCTGAGTTATTGCCTAATCAGCCAAAGCTCATGGCATATATTAAGGTCATCAAAATCCAGAAATGTACAATTATGTGAATAATGCTTTGAAATAGGCCGGGGGGAAATACTTCCTCTGGTGCTAATTAGCAAGTGTGAATAACTATGCCAAGTCTGGGAATACTTAGAGGAATCGGAATCCAGCATTAGTTTATGCACGTTTTTGGTTTGTGGGATCGCTTGTGTGATAAACACATTTGAATTTGAAATAAAGATTTGCTTTGTGAAGCAGTGATGCATTCTTAAAAGAAGATTTATTGATGGATATTTTTGGGGGGATGCATTTTAAAATTCAGGGCCAGAGTCTCATCCTTGTGTCTTTTTTTAATGACTCCGTCTGCTTTCCTGCCTCCCGAGTTGTTGATCATTCTGAAGTGGTGTATTTCTTCTCGACACCAAACAGGAGGGGACTCACTTGGCCAGTTTGCCATCGAACACATTCAGAGCGAATGGAAGGTCTCTGTCAGGAAGCCCTTGGACCGTGAAGAGAAGGACAATTACCTCCTTAACATTACAGCCAGCGATGGCATCTTTACTGCCAAAGCCGTGGTAGAGGTCAAGGTGCTGGATGCCAATGACAACAGCCCTGTATGCGAAAAGGTAAAAGTCCATTTTTTCCCCCTGGACTGTGTTGAAATTTCTCTGCATTTCTTTTTTTTTGGCGTTTGCTGTGCCATTTTTCTTCCCGGTATTCACTTTCGTTTCTCTCCCTCTTCCATTTTCCTTCCCCTAGTCCCTGTACAGCGAGCGAGTCCCAGAGGACTCCCCCGCCGGCAGGCTCGTCTTGCAGGTCTCTGCGACAGATGCTGACATCCGCTCAAACGCCCAAATCTCTTACGAGCTCCAGGGAGTTGGATCTGAACTCTTCATCATTGACTCTGATACAGGTGTGTGTGTGTGTGTGTGTGTGTGTGTGTGTGTGTGTGTGTGTTGACAACAATGGATGCAAATGCTTCTGTGTATGAAGAACAGTATCGATTGTGTGACTTTTATGTTAAAGTCTCTCATGAAAGACTCTTGGTCCCCCGGCTCGGAGCCACAAAATCAAAAAAGGCAGCTCGGTGAGACAGCAGTCTTTGATTATGAGAATTGTGAAAAGTTTGTTTCTTTTTTATTTGTGTTGTTTCAGGAATCATTACGGGGGAATAGAGGAGGCAAGGGGGTGTTTTCTTGTGCCCGGTTGCTATTTACTTATTCATTGTTAAAAGAGCCAGGAACATTTCCCCCGCGGTGCACCTTAAAGACCCACAGCGACACTAAAACACCGGAGTTGCACACTTAAATTAAATTTACGGCCGCTATACTTCTTGCCTGCAAATAATTTCTTCTCGGAGACCCTCTAAATCAGAGATTCCATCTGGCTGCTGGGATGAAAAATATAAGCAGGGGGGGGGGGGGGGCAAGAAATAAAAACAATGCCAGTTAATCACCGCCACCCTGGTTTTAGAATATATGTCAAGTTAACGCATGAAAGGACAAAGCAAACTAAGCCAGTGGATTCAAACGGCTATACAACATGTCTGCTGCTGCATAGAATCCACAGGTAATGGCAAAATTCAGCTTTTAATAATCAGAGACTGACACCGAGGCAACACTACCATCCAGCTGTCTGTTGGCAACCCTAGATACTCAGTTTCCAGCAGCAGTGCTACTGTTATGGAGAGGGGATGCTATTTATTTTGTTCAGTGCCGATTAGTAGGATTATTGCAGATGAGGACCGCCAAGAGGCTGTGGAGTTTTCCAGAGAGGTTGTGGTAATGCTGGCTGCCTCAGAGTTGGCTGCTCTCAGCTGCCAACTCTGATGGTTTCCTTCATCATTCCGCTCTCTTTGCCATTTTCTTTTCCTGCTTCCGCCCCTTCAATTATTTATTTATTCCCCTCTTCGCACTCTTAAAAAGCCATCGGTTGTTTGGATGTTTTTTGCTTTGTTTCCAGTGCTTTAGAGTATACACATGGTTTTGTCCTCTTTAGACGCCAGTCTGTAAGTTGATTGGTGTTTTATGTTCTTTAAATAGCAAATGAAATCGGTCTTGTGCGTTTGTTTTGTTTATTTTGCTCAAAAATCCTTCCGTCTCACCTGCAGGCGAGTTGAAGACGTCACAGCCCCTGGACCGAGAGGAGCAGGACGGGCACAGGTTCAAAGTGCGGGCGGTGGACGGAGGAGGGCGCTACTGCGAGGCCGACGTCCACATCACCGTGGAGGACGTCAACGACAACCCGCCCCAGTTCTCGTCTGATCCCTACACCATTACGGTCTTCGAGAACACGGAGGTGGGCACTTATGTGGCCAAGCTGCTGGCTAACGACGTTGATTCTGGTGAGTTCATCCTCAGTCATCGTTTCAATGACTGTCCTCGAGAAACAACCAGTCCATGAAATTAAAAACATGTAATGTACAGCAAAGTTGGCTAAGCCCCGCCTCCTTATTAACTGGAGCTACGCATGTCGACTAAAACCATGTTGTCATTTTAAATTTCAGACAGCATCAGCAAGCTTCTAATTTCTGGTTGACAACTGTAGTTAGCTAGCTAGTTAAGCTACCGTTAATTAGAAGTTAATGTTAGCTTCATGAGCTGCTTACACCATAAAGATGGGTCTCAAATATGTGTAAATGTAATAATATTAAACTACGTTTTAGCTCTCATGCTCTCTGCTTGAAATGCGAATCAAAAGGTAAATAAAGGCATTACTCAGGAAAAAAAAAACACACACCTTTTGATTCAAATGTATTCATTTATAATAGAGAGTTTATGCATCTTGGCTAAATGCTGACTCACAATGCACAAGCTTATTATCTTTCTTTTATGCGACTGCATTACACTAAATGGCAAGAGGGAGGAGAGATAACAAATGTGGAATTTCATGAATGATCAACCCCTCAAATTGAAGCTCCATTACGCTCTAATGAAATTCCTCTCTCTGAAGCCGGATTCTCAAAAGGGGCTGATTGCAATTTTCCATTTGCTCGGTGCGAAGCCACAGGGCCAAATATGAATCTGTGGCTTCTTCACCTCTCAGCAAGCATTGCTGACCAGTGAGAGGCTCCTTGAGACTCCACCCAGGAAAGCATCGCACCTGCCGTTCCAGATTACACCTTTTTAGTTTAGTGGAGCCATTCAACGCCGTCACTTTCTATTTCCCCTTCTCAGTCCCTCGCTTTGGGTGGACTGGCAGCTTGACGGCACCAAACAGAGCTAGAGTGGGATCGCTCAGAGAGAAACCTTAAATAGTGAATGGAAAGCACTGGTATTAAGACATCTCTTCCCCGAGGCTTTACTGGCACAGAATTTTGCTCACATTTTGGATATCAAGGATAAGGGTATTCGAAGGGAAAAAAAGGTGCTTCCTGCAGTTTAGCCAGGGGCAATAATTATTTAGAGCTACACTGAGTGAAGCAGAGCTCGATTTGATTAGTATTTCTCTCACATGTGGGTATCACACACATTGAGATTCCTTTTTTTTTTTTCAGTGTGTCTGTCTTTTCTTTATTTAGGTTTCTAACTCAAAGCGCAACTGGCAAGTCCCAAGCATTACGTCGAGTGTACAAGAAGAATTAGATGCTGTGGCTTTGACCCAGTTCACTCAGGCTTCAGTCAACGGTCTAAGCAGGCAAACATCAAAGTGGGAAGCCTCTTTCGAAGAGAAAAGAGATATTTGACTGTGCACATATCTCGGCGAAGGATTCACTCTTGGCGCCGGCTGCTGTGTGCCACTGCCTCAGTGATCAACCTGTGCATTTGGCTGCAAGACGTCTTACACTTACAGTAACAGTCGGCTGAACTCCTCATTTCAGCCGACTGTTATTGTCACCGAAAGGCAGCGCTTATCAGTCCAGAGTGGTTACAAACCAGACTGAAGAACTCATACTGACTGGTGGCCATGATCTGATAAAGTAAAGTTATGCGAGTACACATTCCTTCCCACATTCTGCCTTATTCTTTATCACTCTGCCTGGATCAGAGTGTCTCTACTGCGCCGCTGTTGTTATTTCTTTCGGTCAATGTCTCGTGTCCCACCCATTCTAGAGGAATTTGAAAACGTTGTGCTTTGCCACCGCCGTGCAGCAACAGATTCATGCACGTTCTTCACAATCTGGCCTCCAATACCGTCGAGAAAGAGGTCTCGACGTGCCGACTGTACTTTTTCAGATTAGTGTGCATTTAGAATAATTGTGTGTGACGGTATTAAAGGGATTTGCATTAATGTTTTGCTGTACAACATTGTCTTTAAAGGGGAACTGCATTTTCAAAATTCATACACGTTATTCCTCTGGTGTAAGACAGTCCAACAATATTAGTAAACATGACTAACTCTAAGCTAGAGCACACCAAAGGTCATCAAGTGTAATGTGTGAATCTGCTCCATAGACAATGAATGAAACAAATGATATTGTCAATTCATTATCGCAAAAATATCAATATAGCTTACTATCGCAATAGTGTTTTTGATGACAGTGAAATCGATACGAGGCGTGGCTGGATCGATACATTTTGTATTATTATTGATTTATTATTATGGTATACATCTTTTAAACAGATTTAAACTTGGATGACACGAGCAAACAATCATAAACATGCCTGCCTGAGTCAATATAGCCAATCGAGAGTCGGCACAATTCAATAAACTACCATTAATCAATTGTCTCAAGGATGATCAGACCAGATAACAGTGATGGGAAACTATATAAGCGGCGCTCCCCGCGGTGGTCTCTCCAGCATCATAATGAGATCCACGGAGGACGGGGGGGGGGGGGGCACTTACCTGATAAATTGGAACATAATGGCGTTTTCCAAAAGGGGGCCACCTGCAGAAAGGCATTATGATTATTATTGTAATCAGTCTCTGTCTTGTTGCTGGAAGCGTCCTGCCAGTGGGAGGACGTGAGTTATGAGGATGGCATGGATTAGACGTTTACAGCTCCTGTTTATCAGAGGCTGTATGGAAGATGGATGTGTCTGAGTGAGAGTAGAGGGCGACGCTTTTAATCATTCAAGGATCAATACATCAATATGCTTGTTACGCCCTGTACTTAAATGAGTATTTCTGTTGATGTGGCTAGTTATCTTATTGGTGAAGGTCATGAACCGAGAGGTAACAGGCAGGAACGCTGATGTAAAGACTACCAAAATAAGATTCACCTAATTTATTTTGTACCTTTTTTTCTGACTTCCCAGGTCTCAACAGCGACATCCTCTACTCATTGGTCAATTCTGCCGACGGCATCTTCTCCATCGAGGAGCACAGCGGCGTGATCAGCCTGGAGCGCGCCCTCGACCGCGAGGTGCAGTCGACGTACGAGCTGAAGGCCCGCGCCAGCGACCGGGGCTCCCCGCGGCTCTCCTCGCTGTGCCTGGTGGTGATCTCCGTCCTGGACATCAACGACAACCCGCCGGTGTTCGAGCACCGCGAATACACGGCCGCCGTGTCCGAGGACGTGGCGCCGGGCACGCAGCTGCTCCGAGTGCAGGCGGCCAGCCGGGACACGGAGGCCAACGGAGAGATCTCCTACGGCATCATCAGCGGGAATGAGCACGGCATGTTCAGCGTGGACTCGCGCACGGGTACGTGGAAGCATTCGGGAGACAGCGTTTCATTTAGCGCGTCTCTTTCTGTGCTTTCTCTTTGTTAGTGGTGTCACAAATACTTCCAATGCAAATTAAATGGGATTCTACATTTGATACAATTACTAAATCAAATGACATTTTTACAAAAAAAAAAAAAAAAAGTACCCGTTGCACCTTTTGACCTCTAGTACTGCTGTGGCTGTGGAGTAATGTATTTACAAGTCTGTTTTGTGTGTGTGTGTGTGTGTGTGTGTGTGTGCACACGAGCGAACACATTCCCGTCCAGGATTCACACTACCGCACAGATGGTGTCTTTAGCGTGCAAAGATCCATAATGCTGTGTTCACACCACGTCGGCACACAGCGTCTGGTTTACAGCGCTACGAACCCCAAAGTCAACAGATTTTGCTGCGACTTAATTGCAAGAAATAATAAACGGGACGGGAAGAGAACCTCAACGCCGACGGGGGTTTTCGCGACACTGCATCGTCCGAATAACTCTAATATTATGTGTAGTTTTAAGCTTTTCAATATTTTTCAACACAAATTCACATACATTCCCGTCTTTCCCTCGCCAATAACTGTGTGCCAGCAACAAGGCTGCTAACACGCAAACATTGATGTAAACTGCACAACTAAAAATGTTTTTAAATAAATCCTTTTTATAAGATTATTGCAAGGAAGGGACATCCGTTTATCAGGTTTGTTTGGCTTCAAGGACACACACAATGCTGATTATTGTGTCTCTAACAAAGGGTCCACACGGCAAGAGCTTCATTGCCTTGGCCATGCAGTTGTTGTGGAGTCTACACAGTCTGCATTCCTGCCTTCACATTATCGTGGCATCGTGCTCAATCGCCTTGGGGAAGGAATGACTCACTAGTCTGCAAAGAATGCTTCAAAGACAATACATAAGAATAAAGAAGCACAATGTTTTTCATCACATTGACTTTGGTGCATTGTTTTTTTTTGTTCGCCTTTCGATAACCTGTTGTTAGTGTGAGTCCACGACGCGACGCCAGCTCTGCGCACCTCTCTTGACTCGCTGCCGTCTCGCTTGCCGTCCTCAGGTGACATCTTTGTGATTGAGCCGTTGGACTTCGAGGTCTCCCACGAATACTACATCACCGTCGAGGCTACAGACGGTGGCTCGCCGCCGCTCAGCGACATGGCCACCGTGAACATCAACCTGACCGACGTCAACGACAACAGGCCCGTCTTCAGCCAGGACATCTACACGGGCGTCGTCAGCGAGGACACGGAGCTGGGGAAGGCCGTGATGGCGGTGAGAATACACATTTACAATATGTGGTGCTTGTTGTGGGACAGTAACCCTTAATTAATGCTGGGTGAAAGCCATCTCTCTCTCTCTCTTTCCTCAACTTCAACTTTCCTCGAGCAAGATCTGCCAGACTGTTCTCCTTCTCACTCACTCGTTAATGTATTCTCTCACCGCCCTGCCCATTACTCACTGCATCCACTATCACATATCTGCACATGTGGCAAGTCACCATCTGGTGACACAGCTAAATCTGGACCAATGTTCTTCATGCTCGCTGCGCCCCCGTTCTCACGCATTATCTGACACACATGCTCAAACAGTTTAATTGAAAGGCTTTCGACTCATTAAGCCTCCGTCCGAGATAAGGCATTCGCTACCTTTTTGCATGTTACATTTTCCCTCGCGTCTATTTCTGTTCGCCCGCCTCTCTCCTCTCATAAGAAACCTCGGCTTATGGCCATTTATCTGTGTCTAATGCACCTGAATATAAATGATCTATCACAAAATAAGATTTTAATAACTGCCATTGTCTCATACTTTGTCACTGTCTAAAAGAAACGATTGTGTGCGTCTGAACGATGTCGTGATCGTAAGGCGGGGAAAAAAAATATTTTCATCATCTGTAAATCAGACGATTGATAAAAGACGAGTCGTTTTGGCTGTGCAATGCAAGAAAAGAAGGGTAAAAGTTTGTCTGTAAACAAAAGGCAAAAGGTATTCAGTTTGCGATTATGAAAATCTCAGATATCGGAGAAACTGAGACGAGAAAATGTTTTCCATTTTGCTCGAAATCACATTTTGTTCTAACCGAGTCCCAAAACCAGTGAAGAGCACCAACAAACACAACTGCATAAATGACTCCTGTGATTTATTCTCAATGTGCCAGGTAATCATGTGAACCCATCAATCAGAGAAAGACTTGTTTTTTGAACGGCCTTTAAACGCAGACGTTAACATAACGAGCAAATCCACATTCAAGGATTGCTGATTGATCGTTGTTCTGATTGTTTGATTGATCCAAAGGTGGTGGCCGAGGATCTCGACGGGCCTTCCTTCGATCACGTGCGCTACGCCATCGTGGACGGTAACCAAGGCAGCCCCTTCACCATCGATCCGCTCAGAGGAGAGCTTAAAGTTGCTCGCCAGCTGGACAGAGAGCGAGTAAGGGAAACTGCGGATACAACGCTGACTGTACACATAGAGTTTAATCCACTAAGGGACTAATTGCACTCTATGCAGAATCCAATAAGAGTTATGTCGGCGCAAATGGGGAAGCTTGTTTACCGATCTCAGCTCCATTGCTTCTTACAACTGCAGCGATGCCTTTGCGTGCTGACTCTTTCCCTCTCCCTCTCTCTCAGACTTCAGGGTACACTCTGATGGTGGTGGCCTCAGACAACGGGTCCCCTCCGCTTTCCAGCAGCGCCGTGATCAACATCGACATCTCGGACGTCAACGACAACCCGCCGCTTTTCTCCCAGGCCAACTACAGCCTCATCATCCAGGTGAGCGAGGGGGGCAGGGGTCAGTGTGGACGGCTGATTAGAGATGGAGAGCATGAGAATGAGGTAGACGGGAAGGGAGAGAGAGAGGGGGAGAGGGGGATTGCAGTGGGATTAAGAGGATGGAATAATGGGAGGCTGTGCGACTTGAATGTCAAGAGGCAAGTAGGAGGTTGAAGCAACAGAGGTAAGGACAGAAGAGGAGAGGGAGGAGGGGGGGGGGGGGGGGGGGGGGGGGGGTAAGTATAATAATTTAGAGAAGGGATGGAAAGGAAGGGCTGAGAGATGAAGAGTGGATTCTGAGCCGAGAGTGGATGATTGACTGGTGGAAAGGGAAGACGTGTGAGAATGAGAAGAATCTGTATTCCATTTTGGTAGATACAAAAAAAAGTATGATTCCAAAAGGTAGGATGTAAGATGATTTGTTTCCAATGTTCACGTCTGTTTGGGAAACTGAAGAAGAAGGAGAAAAAAGAAGGAACAAAAAGCAATTTTAAAAATACTGTCAAGAGGCACGGCACATATTGGACACAGCTCAAGCGCTTCAGAATGGAACATTGCTTAGTTTCTGACTTTCTGGCTTTATTTGACTTACTATGGTTTCATGATCAAAAGTGAAGCCCCAAATCACAGGAAAGAAACGCAAGTCACACACACACACACACACACACACACACACACACACGATACACCACCAAGGGAAAAAAAACGTTACATTTTTCAAACATTATAGAGCTGAAGAGCCACCATTAAACACCCCCCCCCTCTTGTATCCCACAGGAGAATCAACCAAAAGGCACAAGTGTTCTTCAGCTCGCCGTAACCGATCGGGACGCTTCCCACAACGGCCCGCCTTTCACCTTCGCCATCGTGGATGGGAACGAGGGCGACGCTTTCCACATCAATCAGCAGGGAGCTCTAGTGGCCGTGGGGGCGCTGAACAGGAAAAGCAAAGAACACTACCTGCTTCAAGCACAGGTGAGTCACAGCACAGAGGAGAAACCACCGTTGAGAGGTCGTATCGATTCAACCGTCGAGCCACAGCCACCTGATCTATTTGTCTTCCCTCGCTTCCCTTTTCTGTAACTTTCCCCTTTTAATGCTCACTCATCGCTATCTCCTCCCAAATTAGCCAATGTTCATCTCTCCATCCTAAACATATATTAATATTCTAAATAAAGCTTTTCACAACGCAGTTCTGTGACAATACAGAATTGAAATAGGCCTGCAATAAAGCTGCTGCATCACAGTGCATCTCACAGGAGAATCATAAATCAAGAGACATTTGAGTTGGCATGATCACGTGACGCTGCCGGGTGTTGATGTGTCACCTCGGAGGAAAGAACAGGGAGGAAGAAAAAACAACGAGTGGGCAGATGGGATATGAAATGTAAGTGTGATGTCTTGTTACACAAGATGCACACTCGGATTTGAGTAATGGTTTTCGTGCAGAACTGATGACCATCCGCGTGCACGTGTGAATGTTTTTTTTTATTAAAATGCCCGTTCTTCAGATGTTTTGTTGACTTTAATATCCAGTGCAACCTTCAGTGTGTCGATGCCGTCGACGTAGGGATGTCAGCGAAAGAGCTTGATTGCCCTCTGCTGTTGGAAAAAAAGCTTAACCTCAGTGCACAATGTTTCCTCCCCCTTCGCTCACGCTCAGGTGTCGGACAGCGGCAAACCGCAGCTCTTTTCCGCCGCCTTCATCAGCGTGCGCGTAATCGAGGAGAGCGTCTACCCTCCCGCCATCCTCCCACTTGACATCTTCGTGACCACCGCTGGCGACGAATACCCCGGAGGAGTGCTGGGCAAGATCCACGCCACCGACCAGGACATTTACGACACCCTCACGTACAGCCTCGCCCCTCCTTCCGCCGCGTCCTCGGACGAGAGCGGCGCCCTGTTCTCGGTCTCCGCCTCCGACGGAAAGGTGATCGCCCTGCGGCCCCTCGACGTGGGCCACTACCCTCTCAACGTGACGGTGACCGACGAGCGCTTCACCACGGCGGCCGACGTCACCGTGCACGTGAGGCAGGCGACCCGCCAGGCTCTGGACAATTCCATCGCGGTGCGCTTTGCCAATATCGCCCCCGAGGTGTTTATCGGGGACTACTGGCGCAACTTCCAGCGGGCGCTGAGAAACATCGCTGGCGTCAGGAGGAGCGAAGTCCAGCTCGTGAGCCTGCAGCCTTCAGAGCAAGGAGATCTGGATGTGCTGCTGGCTCTGGAGAGGTCTGGGAGTCCATACCAATCTCAGGAGGTAACACTTCATGTTTCTAGCTTGACGGTCTTCAAATCGCCCGTTTTGTCCAAAACCCCGAATAAAAAGAACGAGAAAAGCTGACGTCCACGTTTCAATTGTCCTCAGGTCGTCTTCCACAAGTTGAACTCCTCTGCAGCCGTGATCGAGGAGATGACGGGGGTTCGCATCGTGCGGGTGGTGCAGAAGCTGTGTGCCGGTCTGGACTGCCCCTTAAGCTTCTGCGATGAGGTCGTCTCGCTGGACAAGACCGCCGTGTCCACGTACAGCACGGCTCGCCTCAGCTTTGTGTCCCCGCGACACCTGAGGAATGCCACCTGCCAGTGCGAAGGTAGGCCGATTACACACACACACACATATATATATATATATATATATATATATATATATATATATATATATATATATATATATATATATATATATATATATATATACTGTATACACAGGTTCACATGTACTGTCTGTCAGAAACTGAGAAGAAATATTTTGGCATTTAGGTGGCAGGTGTCCCATGCTGAACAACTTGTGTGAGAACCACCCCTGTCCTGAAGGTCTGGCGTGTGAGGCAGATCCCAGAGATACCGTGTACAGCTGTGTGTGTCCGGAGGGCAAAAAGGGCAAATGCTCCGGTAAGACCCCCCGCCTCTTGATCGATCTGTGTGTCCAGAAGTCTTCGTCCCTTCACCCGTCTCCAGCTTCATCTACTTGTAAACGTGATGCTGTGTGTTTGCCCCCGCCTCTCTCCTTGACGCACTGCCTGTTACTTCCTGTCAGACGGCCACTCGCTGACGTTCGGCGGCAGCAGCTATGTGAAATACCGTCTGATGGAGAATGAGAACAAGGAGCTGATGAAACTGTCTCTGCGGCTGAGGACCTTCTCCAGCCACGCCACCGTCATGTATGCCAAGGGAACCGACTACAGCATCCTCGAGGTGTGTGTGTGTGTGTGCAAACGTATTTGTCCAGCCTCATTACTCAGCCCTTTATTCCTTCGGCATCTCTCAAACTGAAACGATAACCTCGCTTATCATAATTAAGTCTAGACTGACTGTCCGTCGGCATTTCTGAGCCTGTCTCTGTATTAAAGCCCGGCATTTCCATATCAGAGGGGCTTAATAAACACTAAATTGACCCGCACTCCCACGAGACCATCCAGCCATGTGTGCCAATCAACTACGCTGAAGGGTTCAAAAAGGCATTTTAAAACCCCCCTTCACACGAGGGACGATGGGAATGTTCTGGTGGGTTGGAAAGAAATATCGCACACAAGAGCTATTTCAGTACCAGAAAGCAGTTCTCCACACATTCCTTTCAGCGTCTGTCTGGTATAGCAGTCTGCATGCCAGACGAGACCTGGTGTTATTGTTGAAAGGCTTTTAGCATCCCCAAACTGTTGCTGGTGGTATTTAGAGGCATGAACAGAAGTTAGACTGTTGTATGAAGACGTTTGCCTGTGAAGCGAGAACAGATAGGAGACGTTTGTTTGCTCCCATTAAGATAAGATGGAATCATGGGAGGGTGGTGCATTGACGCACTTTGCACTTTCTGATAGGGAGTGACCAATGGCGGTGTCACTCATCGACGTGTAACGTCTCGGTGATTTGATAACGATTTCTCCGCCCACGTTTTTTTAAAATGTCGCGGCGCTCGTTATCGAAAAAAAAAACAGGGGGAAGCAAAGATAAAATGAGTGGCGTTTGTCCTGGTCTGACTCTGACTATATTTTATGGCTCCGATAGATTGTGAACGGCCGGCTGCAGTACAAGTTCGACTGCGGCAGCGGCCCCGGCCTGGTGTCGGTGCACAGCGCGCAGGTTAACGACGGGGAGTGGCACACGCTCACGCTGGAGGTGGACGGCAACTACGCCAAGCTCGTGCTGGACCGGGTGCACGCCGCCTCGGGCACGGCACCGGGCACCCTGCGAACCCTCAATCTCGACAACAGCATTTACTTCGGGGCCCACGTGCGCCAGCTCGCCGCGGCGCGCCACGGCCGCAGCCTGCCCGTCACCAACGGGCTGCGCGGCTGCCTGGAGGGCCTCAGCCTGAACGGCCAGGAGCTGCCTCTCAACACCAAAGCTCGCCGGGCCCACGCCGTGCTGGAGGACATCGTGGACGTGACGCCGGGCTGCGCCCTCGCACCCGTTGAGAGTTGTTCCAGCAACCCCTGCACCAACGGAGGGAGCTGCACCTCGCTGCCCAATGGAGGTGTGTAATGAGCCCAGTGGTTGATGTACGACCCGAGTGCCTGTACATGTTCTTAGGGGAGCTTACGAGAAGTTTAAATTGTGCCCTTATTCCTAACCTGATGATGTGTTGCTGCCTCAACTAAAAAGTGCTCCACAGGTGTACCGCCTGAAGGGGTGAACCTGCTCTTTTATTCAAGAGAGGCTATTATTCTTTTAGCATAGTTTCGCGAGACCTCTCCTCCCTGTTGTCTGATGTGTTCCTGTCGCTGTGTTAATTTGCAGCTAGTGCCGGTTTGCTCATAATGCAAACTCGACACCTCTGCATCTGTTTCACATTAAAAAAAAAACTGCCAGTGGTTCAAGGGGTACAATCCCTCAGCATCCCCAGAAGGCTTTTTTTGTGAAACATCTGCAAAACGTGTCGAATTTCAGTAACATCAGCTCAAATTAAAGAAGGAACTCCAGACTGTGCGCCAAGCGTACAATTGTACTTATGTAAATTCTCCAGAATTTAACAAGTGAACCATTAAAGTAAAGTGCCAGTTAATTGTGTACTCCCCCTCCCCCCCTCCCCCCCCTCCTCCTCGGCCTTTATGCATAGCTGACCTTTACCTGTTTTATGAGACAACTCGTCCCCACTGATTCTTTCCAAACGGGCTTGGATTCATCCGTCTTTTTTTCCCTTCCTTTTCATTAATTCCGCAGGCTACTTCTGTAAGTGTCCTGCCTCTTTCATGGGCTCCCACTGTGAGATCGGCATCAGCCCTTGTGCCTCCAACCCCTGCCTGTACGGGGGCACCTGTGTGCCTCGCACAGACAGCTTCTACTGCCAGTGCAGAGGGCAGTACTCAGGACAACGGTACGGCGAGCTCTCTCTGTTTGCTCTCGATTGTCCACCAGCCCGCTTCCTTGACGCCTTGTGGTTAAGAAAGAGGTTGCATGTGGTGATGATGATGATGATGATTAGGTGACAAAAGCTAGACAAAGACAACACATTGTATAACCCTCATCGTACCACTAATATTGAAATGTACATGTATAGTTGAGTAGCGAGTGTGAACACATATACATTACTCTACACTGTAGGTCATCCTGCAACAACATAAAATGTATATTTGCAACCACAAAAAAAGCGAAGGAGTCTTCGTATGTTTGTTTTTTTGAAGGTTTCTTACGTGAACTTGTTTTGAATTCAGGTGCCAGCTGGGGCCGTACTGCCGAGACAACCCCTGTCAGAACAGCGGGAAGTGTATCGACAGTCTGGATGGTCCGGTGTGCGAGTGTGAATCCGGCTTCCAGGGAGACAGGTACGTACATTTTTGCCTCCTAACGAGAGTCTGACATTTTTTCGCACCGGCAGTTCATAACACGTCTCTAAATTCCGACGCGTCGACCAGGTGCCTGAGCGACGTCGACGAGTGCATCAAGAACCCGTGTGCCAACGGAGGCCAGTGCCAGAACACGTACGGCTCCTACAAGTGCAACTGCTCGCTGGGTTTCAACGGGCAGATGTGCGAACTCCGCGCCGAGGTGCGCAACGAGTTCGTCTCCACCTCCTGGAACATCGGCCTGGAGGAGGTGATCGGCATCGTCGTCTTTGTGTCCAGCATCTTCATCCTGGTCCTCCTCTTCATCATCATCCGCAAGAGGGCCTGCCGCAGGAAGTCGAAGGCCGACGGCGACGACAAACACCTGGGCGGTTCGGGCGTGCCTCACTCCTTCCTGCAGAGGCCTTACTTCGACGCCAAGCTCAACAAGAACATCTACTCCGACATCCCGCCTCAGGTCCCAGTGCGGCCCATCTCCTACACTCCCAGCATTCCCAGCGACTCGAGGAACAACCTGGACCGGAACTCGTTCGAGGGCTCGGCCATCCCCGAGCACCCGGAGTTCAGCACCTTCAACCCGGACTCCGTGCACGGACACCGGAAGACCGTCGCCGTGTGCAGTGTGGCGCCCAACCTCCCCCCGCCCCCTCCCTCCAACTCCGTCTCAGACAGCGACTCCATCCAGAAGCCAAACTGGGACTACGATTATGACAGTAAGCGTCGCTTTGAGTTCCTTATTCGCATTATTATGAGATTCATTGCATTTACGGCGTTCAACAATGGTCATGATTACACTTTATTGCACCGATTCTGGCGAATGCAATTTTATGGGTCCATAATTACCTAATAATGTGGAAGTTTCCTGGAAAGGATGACGTTATTTATTGGTAAGAATAATTAAAAAAATGGAAGCAATGCGTGATCGGTGCACTTATTATTTCAGTTAATTACTAGTTTAACTTTGTCTTTGTCTTGAAGTTGGTCCTCATTTTCTCCACAATTATGCAGTTCTGTGACCAAATACTGGAGTCCAAGTGAATTCCAATGCAAAAAAAAGATATAAAATTGTGGTTTTATATATATGATAAGAGTTTTGCCTCAAGCATATCAGTGGAGCCCAGTTCATGGAACATAACTTCCATCACGACCTCCTTCAAGGACGCTATGTCTTCGGTTCTGTTTGCTTTTTGTCTGCAGAATTCCGGGAAAAAATATTGGCCCAATTTTTACAAGAATTAATAAATCACTATGTTTCACTTACGGAAAACGTCCGTAGCGCTCTCCAAGTGCCCTTCCCTTGTTTTATATGATAATAGCATATATTTGACATATTGCTTTATATATTGACACTTAAGAAAGTACATGTTTGGTACTGGTTTTCATTAATATATATATATATGTAGAGTAGGGCTGCAACTAACGATTATTTTAATAATCGATTAATCTGTCGATTATTTGTTCGATTAATCGATGAATCGGATAGAAAAACAAAAAACAAAAAAGCATTAATTTCCAACCCTTTATTCAACAGAACTGTGCCAGAAAATGCACAGGTAACAGGTACCGTACATTCAGGACTATAGAGCGCACCTATCTATAGGCCGCACCTGCTAATTTTTAAAAGAAAAAAGAAATTGTACATAAATAAGACGCGCTTGTCTATAAACTGCAGGGAAAGGGGGCGGGGCTTATCTCCGTGGCTTGTCTCGGTAAAAATAGTTATTTCCGCCGTTCACCACGGAATAAATAACGACTAGTTCTGCTTTATACTTGTTGTGGACATCCCATAAACGTCAGGAACATCTAACGCCCTGGTGTTTGTGTTCATAACATCACCCGTAGGCTCACACAGCTCGGTGAATTTCACCGACTCCGTCTCGATAACTTCCGCTGCCGGAGCAGCAGCAGCATGCAGGCGGGAAGGGGGGGGGGGGGGGGGGGGGGGGGGGGGGGGGGGGGGGGGGGGGGGGGGGGGGGGGGGGGGGGGGGGGGGGGGGGGCGTGGCTTGTCTCCGTAAAAACAGTCGTTCACCACCGGGGAAATAACCGTTAGTTCTCGCACAACGTTACGGGTCTCTCCGATGGTCTTTGCTCTACCGGCTTTTTTAAATATTTTTTTTATACTCAAACATCTCCGCGTCTTATTGAGTGGCGTAATAATCGCGCGACACAACGAATCGATAATGCAATTCGTTGCCAACTATTTTAATAAGCGATTTTATCGATTCGTTGTTGCAGCCCTAATGTAGAGGAATACTATAAAATCAAAAGCAGCAACGTACCGTATAACAAAAAGGTGATGATGTATTCCCAGATTTCCATATTTTCTCATCCATGTGTCGGTTTTTTCCTCTTTTAACAAATGTTGCGTTCTCTTCCAGCTAAAGTGGTGGACTTGGATCCGTGTCTGAGCAAGAAGCCCGCGGAGGACAGCGCCTGCCACCCCTACAACACCAGGGGCAGCATGTCTGAGGTCCAGTCCCTCAGCTCCTTCCAGTCAGAGTCCTGCGACGACAACGGTACGCGGCCCCCATTGAATGCATCCCTCTTGGTCCACTGAGAAAAAAACTTAACGAGACAGAACAAGTTTGAATTCCACATTTTATAACGTGTAACCTGTATGAGATACCATTTCTGCACTTTAGTGATGAGTGTTTCTTTTGTCTGAGCCTGCAGGGTTTTTCCGCCACAGTTGCATTTTGTCTCGTCGATGTCGACGCTAACTCTGTTTCTTTGCATGCTCAGACTGGATGGCCCAAATGGCTCTGGGGTCACATGTTCTCTTCTCTTTCTCTTTGCTGCGGGGCTTCAGCTCCCATATGGATCAAATCAGTCCACAGATCCAGAACAAGGTTTTAATTTAGGGAGGTCCAGCCTGTAAGTCCTCAATCACTACCGGTACAGACGGAAGCAATCACAAACTACTTTTACTGTGTAATTCTCCCGGGATTATATATAAATATATATAAATAAAAACATTCTGACCCTGTTTACCGGTGTTCAAAAGGAATTTGATGACTTACTCAGCGAGCACTTATGTTCTGTTTTGAAAATCCATCACAAGGCCATTGACTTTGACAGACGTCTGCATTTGCTTTTCTTTTTTTTCCTTTTTTCATTCACAAGCATGCCTTTTCTTCTCTTTTTGTTTGTCTCTTCTTTTTTGTTTCGCCATGTAGCCACAAACGGATGTTTAAAGCGAACATCAAGGAACACATCACAAGGGTATACACATGTAATGTTCTCCTTTTTTATTTCCTTTATTACCCCTCAAGTCATCACCGGGATATCATGGTGGGGATTGTGCTGCTCATAAGTCATCAAAACCTTCATCTCTATCTTCGATTGAATTAGAAAATTGATTTATTTCCTTAACAAGCTACGGCCATTTCCTCCTTTTTGGCTCTGCTCCCTGTTAGGGTTGGAAATGTGTTTTTATCCCCGGGGAATTTCAATGATTCTTCCATCTGTACTGTCAATGGCACCCCGTAGCATCTCAGTATGTTGTTGTTGTTGTGTGTTATCTTGCGCAAAAAGACCAGACCCCACCCCCTCCCACTGTTTTGCCTTCCGCCACCGCCTTGTGCCCAGTCATGAAACCCCCTCCCGCGACATTAAGTGTTTTAAAAAAAATAAAAGTTTGTCCACTGTCCAGCAACAGTTCTGGGAAGTGTCCCACCACCATGCACTCCTCCATATGTGTTGTGTTTTAATGCTGAAGCCCCTCCCTTCCCTCCCCCCGCCTCCACAGTGACAGTGAGGAGTCGGTACCATTTCATTGCCTCCCTCTGCCAGCACCTTTTTATCCTTGGTGTTGGGATGTGTAGAGAAAGGTTATAAGCGCTGCCATTATCTTACACACGACAAACCTCATGCGCCCCCGACGCGCTCTCCGTTTTTAAGATTCGGCTGCTAATTGAAAAGCGATGCAAATACTAAATTAAACAAGCAGAGACGCGTTGCGTTGCCTTCACAGTGTTGATCTTCGGCAACTATTTGATGACAGTTTGTTTAAGAGAATGGCAGAGCTGTTTCCTTTTAATAAGCCCGTCACTCCCTTTTTGTCATCATGGTGTCCTTCAGTGTTTCATTGCCCTCATTTCATCCGTGTTCTCAGCCGATTTGTTCCTCCTTCTCAGGTTTTAATGTGACTTGTTCTTTTCTCTCCTTCTCCTCCTTTCTCGCCTATGTAAAGAGTCTTTTTTGGCTCATGATCTCAACAACCCAAGAGGTGACTTTTTACATCTTTGTTTGCCTGATGTCCATTGGTGTTGCCCCCTCCCCCCCCCCCCCCCCCCTCTTAACCGCCACTAACCCCGCTGCTTAATGAGGAGAGGGTGACACTGAGCACTTCCTGCATCAGTGGCCTCTCCGTCGGATTATTGTTCCCCTAAAAACATTCCCATGCATGGTTTTGATGCTGTGACAACATTAAAGCAGACGTTAACTCGGGCGTTATACGATGGGAGGTTTTGCTCAGTAACTAACGGGGACTTTAACGGACTGGATGTAAGTCGTTTGTGTGTCTGTTCGCGCCGTTTGTCGCAGCATCTGCAGACACTCGTTTCAACACTTAAATCCCTGAAACTTCACTGTATGTTTAATTGGTTTAGTCATCTAGAAAGTCACATCACACAAACAATTAATTTTTTTGTAAATATGTTTTTCTTGTAAATATAATGTGTCATCTTCAATAATGTATATATTTGCATATGAGGTATTCTAATTAGAAAGATTTTAATCATACCCTATGTATTTGATTAGATAACGCAGAGTTGGGCGTAGCCGAATGGAGCTGCAGAGCGATACGCATTTAATATAGATTTTTTTAAAGCTGTACTTCAATGAAAAGATGATTCATAACAAAATATTTAAACATTTTACAAGATAGAAAATGAGAGATTTTGCCATTTTTTTCACATGGTGTGGCATATAAGACACAACAGTACACATTATACAGGTAGACATTTGTTTTATATCACTGTGTCTTTAAATATGTGAATGTGTCTGCAGTGTGTTTTAAGTTGCTCTCACAATGTGATGTGTTGTGTTTATTAATGAACAGCTCCTTGTGTTGGTGTGATGTATTGTGTTATTGTTGCATGGTGTGGGTTGTTAACATTAACATGTTGTCATATGGTGAATGCTGTTAACTGCTGTATGAGCTTTGGTGCAGAACACTAATGAGTGTGTTTGGGGCCTTTCCTCCTTATCAAACAGGATATCACTGGGACACATCTGATTGGATGCCAAGTGTTCAACTTCCTGGAATCCAGGAGTTTCCCCAGTATGAGGTTGTGGAGTCGCCCGCCCCTCTGTACAGTGACCCGAGTGCCATCGACACCGACTACTATCCCGGCGGCTTCGACATCGAGAGCGACTTCCCTCCGCCGCCGGAGGACTTCCACGCAAACGACGACCTGCCGCCCCCACCGCTGCCGGAGTACGGCGACACGCTGCGGCCCGCAGGCCGAGATTTTGACCAGTCTGCGACCGGTCCGGGCAGCCCGGCCGGGGTCCGCCAGCGGCCGGCGCTGCCGCAGCTCTACAACCTCAACCAGTACCTGCCACAGCACTCCTACCCGAGCGACGGGGCCGACACCGAGGGCCGCGGGGCCACTTCCACCTCAGGCGCCACCAGCCCGGCTTCCACCTTGGGCACCGGTGGCTTCAGAGGGGGCTATCCTTTAGGTTGTAGTCGGGACTTTGACTCCTCAGCTCTGGACAACATGTCCTTGTCTCTGTACACATCCACAGCCTCCTGCTCGGACATGTCCGCGTGCTGCGAGGAGTCCGAGGTGATGATAAGCGACTACGAGAGCGGCGACGAGGGCCACTTCGAGCAGCTGGTCATCCCGGCGCTCGACTCCCAACAGCACACTGAAGTCTGACACTGGATCCAAACAAAAGTGCCTGAACCCCACAGCCACACGTTATGTACCCCCCCCCCCCCCTCACTAAACACACACACACACGATAAATTGAATCCAAACACAGGGGGTTGTTGAGACGGGTTGTGAAGGCCAATCGGCTGAGAAGATCCCATGAAGCTATCGGAGAGACTCTGTAGCATCTTAACTCCTCCCCTTCTGAGTCGGCAGTGCCATTGCTTTCAGTGACATCACACACAGGAAGCGGATGGTCTGAAGGGTCAACATTTCAATGTACAACATGAAGAGCATCATGAGAAGAAAAGAAGAAGAAGAAGAAGAAAAAAAAATGAACATTTCACAACAATATCTCTGTTTCTATAAAATACAACCAAGCAAAATGTTTTTATACAAGTCCTCATTTTCAATGTAAATTTAAATGTACAGTTTTGATTTCAAAGTTTACTAGGTTTTGTAGATATTCTATGCTTTTATTTTCAACAAAAAAAAAAAGAGTTAGATGGTGTGACATTATCAGCCTTACCGTGCTTACATTCACAAAAAAAAAAAAGTGGAACCGTTAAAAAAAAGAGAGAAGAAAAGAGCGTGGCTTTCCAAACACAGTGTACTCGTAAAGTTTATCGTCTCCTGCTCATTTAAAAAAAAAAAAAAGGGTCTTCAATGAACGACTGCATATTCTTGTTGTTTATTTTTAATTTGTTTGTTTGTAAATT
This sequence comes from Cyclopterus lumpus, assembly GCF_009769545.1. Lineage (NCBI taxonomy): Eukaryota > Metazoa > Chordata > Actinopteri > Perciformes > Cyclopteridae > Cyclopterus > Cyclopterus lumpus. The sequence continues at coordinate 20,246,887 of NC_046966.1, forward strand.
TTGACTTTGGAACCTCTTTATTTTTCCACCAAGAAAATGGGACCCAATATATTTATAGTGCAAAGTTATCCACGGACACGTGACTTTTTCAGGTGTCTGTGTGTGTGTGTGAGCAATGCTATGGTCTCGTTAAGGTTTTTATTGAATACTGCCACAAGCTCACGCTTTCCTACTGGCAATAAATTATTCCTAAGAAATATGTCTGCCGTCTGTGTGCAATTATTTCCCCAACTGAATTTATGAATAGAACCATGCCGCTGTAGCTGGTATTGTTTGACCGTTTAACAGGCCGCTGTATTTTATTTGTTGTAAATTACATGATTATTCAACTATTTGAGAAGATTGTGAGGGAATCGTTGAGGGAAAATAACATGCAGTTGCAGCCCAACAATGTAATGCAACATATGTGATAAATTACATTATTAAAAGTCGTATATATATAAAGTAACAATAAACATTTTCAGAGCAACGAAGCAGTGTTTATCTTCTTAAGCAGTGGCCAACGGGTCAGTCACTACAAAGCCATGGCATGCAGCCAACACTGTAACAATACTCTCAACTTTATTTAGTTATCCTTGTGGAGATCCCAACGTTTTCAAATGGAAATGCTGCAGCTAATACATCCTCAGAGTTTTGGTTTTGAGTGTGAACAAGATGATCCAGAGTGAACATAAAGTATGAGAAGTATTCGGAAGGACCCCTTCAGTTTGTTTTACACATTTAGTTGCAGGGTTATGCTCAAATAGTTAATATTATTGCAGTCTACACTTAATGCCCAGTAATGATAAATCAAAAGTATTTGAGACATCTTTTCTATCAAAACAGAAGTAAAACAAAGGCAGTGTGTCATCGTTGAGCACAGGTGCCTCTCGTTACTCTTGATTGCCTGTCAGACGGTGCCACGGCCTGATTGCAGCCAGCGCACCTGGGGTCAATTACATTGATTGGATCATGATGGAGAAAGGAGACGGACCTATGGATCTACGAGAGGCCGGATTCTCTGGTTTGATGAAAGAGTGAACCCTCCGGGCCACCGTACAGTCTGACGGCTCCGTGTCACGTCCCTCTTCCGGCTCCCTGCGGCCGCTTGTGTCAATAAACCCCCGGTTGTCTCGCACAGGGGTGGTGAACTAACATGACCCAGGAACATGCGGGCCCGGCGCGCCCCTCCACAGTCTGAGCGCCGTGCACTCCGACTGTTCTTCCTCCTGGGCGTTGCAGTGAGAGGTGACCTTTTGACCTTCGGGCCACGGCACTTACCTAACTTCTTCAGAACAACTTTTGAGTTGCAATTTGGCGTCAAATGCATGTGTGCATCTGTATTTTGTGATAGTGCCACTTGGGGACATCAGAGTTGGAAAAAATAATAATACGCCTTTAATCTGCAGTTATAAAACATTAATAAAGTGTCATCGATTTGTCAGGCTCTAATAATATGGCAAGCCTGCAGGTCTTATTGAAAAAGGACCGGCTCACATTTTTGGGAGGCTTTCAGAACAGGCACATGGGTCTTTATTTTGACCAAACCCAAATCAAATCGTATTAAGTTTTAAAAGCAGAACACTTGGTTTTTAATAGATTAGATCCCTGGCTCTACCTCTGTGTTTTTCACCCCCCCAAAAAAAGCTATTTTTGGGACGATTCCCACTCAACGTGCTCAGAAACACATGAACAGATATCCCAAACTCCAGCTGTAGTTGGTATTCCAGTCGCTTTGCAACCATTCATGTGCTGCTTAATCTCATGCTCGGTGGATCCAATTAACTCTGGAAATGGCACCAGATGTTCTTCCATTAAATAAATTAAGATTTTCCATTAATGCATTATTCATACTATGGAATCACGAATGCAGCGCTGTTGGGAGGAGAAGAGGCGCTCCGCTTCACGGGGTTGCGGTTATTAGCTCTCCGGGTCTGCAGTACTGCCTGAGAACCACCAGGTGGCAGCACACGACAGCTCACGGGCAGCCGGACGGCGGGCCTGGGAGAGACGCGTTGAGTCTCACCAAATGCTTTCACTGCGTGGATCCTTCCGGCTGAATGAAGGAACACAAATCAGCCAAATAAGCTGATTCATGGATCAGTGATCACATCACGTCAACTTCACTAACGCTGCTCTGTCTACACGTGATAACACGTCTCCTGCCCTCAAAAACATACAGACTTTTTTTTTTTTAGAAAAGAAAAATTATATATATATATCCATCCATCCATCCATCCATTTTCAATACCGCTTATCCTCATTAGGGTCGCAGGGGCGCTGGAGCCTATCCCAGCTGACATAGGGCGAAGGCAGGGGACACCCTGGACAGGCCGCCAGTCCATCGAGGGCACATGTAGGGACATACAACCATATATATATATATATATATATATATATGTATACTTTTGCTAAACTTCCTGCAGAAGGTTGGAGCAGTCGGCTGATTAGTTTTCCATCACACAGTTTGCACAAGACTTTTTAGAGATGCACGTTGAGGCTCCTCAGACAAGATGCAAATATTAAACATGTCAAATATCAAGTCAAATCAAACAGAGGGAGACGACAAGAGGGGTGATTAACAAGGAGCCATCGGGTTGTTTAAACATGTCTGCAGAAAGTCTGAGGAGTGAAACCCGCCCAGTCATTCATGAGAATTATAGCCCCCCCCCCCCCCCCCCCCCCCCAAGAAAGGTTTTATCCATACAAAGGGACTAGGAGCAGATAACAACATCGACTCACCACAGCTGTCTGCTCCAACATTGTTCTCCGCAGACAATGCAGCAGGGAGAAACCCCTGAACCACTGCGGGGAAACAAAGACCATTGTGGGGGCGGCCGTGGTCGCCACAGAAGCAGCAGATGATGGGAGGAAAAAAAATAACTAAATAAAAGTCAGGCGAATTATCCCCGTCGTGTGAATTTGAGCTGCATCAAAGGTCTCGATGGCGTCGTTCTATCGTGGAGGGATCATTTGTTTGACAGTAATGACTGCGTCCCACTGATGCTCTCATCAGGAGGAATGGCTTTAAAGGAGGATCAGTTCGCTCATCACGAGGAGCTCTCCTCTCCCGCCTGTGAAAACAGATGTCTTCAGTTTTGTGAAGACATCATGAGGCGGTCACCGGCTTGTGCTTGGAGCCCGGCCAACTTTGCCAACTCCTTCGAGCAACGTTTTTTTAAATTTATTTTAGTTCCAGGACCAGCTGCTCATATTTTCTCTGTGAATGTGAACCACCGATGTCTTCGTCGTCTCACTTTGCTTCCTTTTCTCTTCTTGGCCTACATAAAAAGTAATAGATGTCATTTTGTGGAAATGTTTTTAAATCAAAATAATGAAACTCCCAACTTTTGTGATTTTATATAAATGTGCATATGAAATGGTGAAGCGGTGAAAAGGGGAGTTGTTGTGTTTACGTTCAGTTGTATCTCTCCATGTTCCATCACCATCTCTGATGTTTTAGTTTTTTTTGTTGTTTTATGATTCGCTATATTTGCACTTTTTTGTATAATGGTGTATTTTTAAGAAGTTGGCATTTATTAGTCAGGGAGGGTCTAACAATAATATACAGTTGGGACATGTAGGATTCAGTGTTTTGCAACTCCCTCAACTTTTAGAACACGTCAATAGTAAATCCATTTATTAAATTAGCAACAACAACAAAAACAAAACAGGAATTGTCCGGCCCCATTCATGTTAAACCAGTTACTGCGTTAGCTGGTGTGCTTGTGCATAATCATATGTCCTAAGAAAACATGTGTGCATGTGTGAGAGAGAGAGAGAGAGAGAGAGAGAGAGAGAGAGAGAGAGAGAGAGAGAGAGAGAGAGAGAGAGAGAGAGAGAGAGAGAGAGAGAGAGAGAGAGAGAGAGAGAGAGAGAGAGAGAGAGAGAGAGAGAGAGAGAGACGCACACACACTCGGAGAACGTTGACCCCAATAATCCTCTTTCTACCAGCATACACATCTCTTTCCTGGGTGGAGCTGTTGTCATGGCAACCGGCCGAGTGGTGGAGAAGGAGGAGAATAAGGAGGAAGAGGAAGAGGAAGAGGAAGAGGAGGAGGAGAATGAGGAGGAGGAGGAAGCAAACGGCAGAGAAACACTCTTGTTTCTCTGTGGGATGTAGTGATGACCAGTGAAGCAGCAGAGACATGCCGGGGCCGCACTCATTACATTACTTCTGTCTCCTCATTTTCAAATGAGAGTGTGTGTGTGTGTGTGTGTGTGTGTGTGTGTGTGTGTGTGGTGTGACCCTTCCAGTCCTCATCACGGGTGCGTCTGCCCTTTCCCTCCCCCACAAACGGAACTTCTCTCCCCCTTCCTTCCAAAGCAGAGTCCTAACGGCTCTCTCGAACCTGCGTCTCCGTTTGGTAGTAATGGAGCTCTCTCTCTCTCTCTCTCTCTCTCTAATTGTCCCTTCAATTTAGCTGACATAGTGGAGAAAAAAAACCTCCAGTTCTTCTTCCCCCCCCCCTACTTTGTCAGTTCAATTCACTTTGAATTCAAAGGAGCTCAATCGGCATTAAATGCAATAGGAAAAGGTCCTTCTGGTTCATCTCTCCTGCTCATGCCAGTGTGCACGAAGCCGGCGCTCATGGGGGCGTCATCCTGTTTCTCCTTTTGTTAGTTAAAGTAAACCTTGCAGCGTGCTGTCCTCAAAGCAAGAGGGTCAGAACGAAAAACAAAGTGGCCCCTGCAGAAATGCCCCCATTATCCACCAGATACGAGTCTCCTCGCTCTGGACTCACGGACGCGGTCGAGACGGGAACTCACCTACAGGAAGAAATATGTGGTGTGCAACTATTTTTGGTAGGAAACCCCTACACACTTTAATAGGCTGGTGTTGTTATGTTCTTGCTTTGTTTATTTCTGTGTGTACGCAGACTGGGAAAACAAATGCCCTCTAGAGGCCAATAAAGACTGAATCTGAATATATATATATATATATATATATATATATATATATTCTTTTTTTTTTTGTCTGGGACAAACTGGGAACTCATAATAACCAATATGTCAGTTGTATAATGAAATATGCAGTTCTGCTATGAATAAACTCGGGGATGGGAAGTGAAAATCCACTCGTGTCACCCTCTAAAAATGCATCTTGTTGTTTAGTTCCTAAACAACAACACCTGTACTTGTTACGTAACTCAGGTTAGTTATTTAAGTAGCTAAAGTAAGGTCGGGGGGAAACCGTGGGAATGCAGGCTGGAGGGCCGTTTACAGCAACGCGGTGGGGTTGATGAGCATGTTTCTATAGCGATAGCCAACCGCTGCCATGGCAACCGCCCACCCACATGGCAGGAGCTCAGAGGCTGTTTCCACATGTGCCGACAAAAGGTTTTATCACCTTTTGACAAAAAAATAAGTAAAGTAAATGAATGAGTGCGTGACTCAGTACAAGTGTTTGTTTGACAACGTGTTAATTGGAAATGCCGGAAGTCTCGACAGTATTCATGACTCACGGGGGACTCCCACCATCCCCGACTTGCAACAGGGTGAGACGGGGGTTGAATTGCAGCAATTAACAATTCTGTGTTCATAATCTTAGACATCATATTTAGTCAATTTCAAAAAAATGTTTACAAAATTAAGTCACCAATTAAGTGCATGTGCAGCTCTAAAGGTTAATGATTTATTTATAAGGATGATTTATTTATCGCTGAATTATAATGCACTTGAAAATCAGTGAAAACGTGCACAGATGATAAGGGAGAGCCGAAGGGCTTCAAGAGAAAAGGTTCCAGAGATGCAACAGAAGCATCCTCAAGGAAACATTTATTTATGGATTTAAAGATTTTATTGCATTAACACTAATCATGCGTTTGGCTCTCAACAAGTCTAGAAATTCAATTGTAATCATTTCTTTACTTACAGAG